>NW_012103277.1:1209709-1210878 GCF_000951045.1 Mandrillus leucophaeus | reverse complement strand
CATGTAATCTTTTATTCCATTTCATTTTCAAACTGGCCATTGTTTTACATACGTATACTTTTCCTATAAAATATTAACTTGGAACATAGTAATCTATTAAATTATAATTCATAAAATGTTTAAGTTAATAATATTAAGCTTTTGAGATAATCAAATTTATCTTTCAAGTAATAAACATTTTACTCTATCCTTTCCCATATTGATACGTTTCTTTATTCTAATTTCTAATTATAGTAGCTACCATATCCTTAAACAATGTTACATAATAATGTCAATCTTGGGGATCTATTTTATTTCTATTTTAAAAGGGATAATCTCTGTTATTGTTTCATTACTTTGAAGTTGGCTTTTTGGCTAAATCTTTTTATCTACTTCTATATATTCCAAGAATTTAAAAAATTATCCATTCATTCCAATTTTTATAATATTTAATATTATTTTGCATTTTATAAAATGCTTTTCAGCATTTGTAGACAGAATTATACATTTTAATCTGATCATTTAATTGATCATAAAAATGCATTTCTAATCTTGTATTCTTGGTAAAATCTTTACTTGATTGCTGTGCACTATTTTTTTAAGTTAATATGAATTATTTGTGTTACTACCTTATTTAGAATTTTTGAATTATTATTCAAAATGTTAGCTATTTAACTAAAGAAACTTCTTTGTGATATCTTCATTTGTACATAAAGCTGTCTGTCTTTTAAAAAATTAGAAATATTTTCCCCCTTTTCTCAGTTTTCTACATTTTTTAATTTTAAAGATATTTGAAGTTGTGAAGTCCGAGGCTCTTGACCCCTACAAGATTTGTTTCTCTACTGAATGGGTCTCTGGCTGCTTGTTCTTGTGGTCCAATGACAAGATGCAGACAGACTAGGAAAGAAGGGTATTTACCTCTACAACCAGTTTCAGGGAGGAGGTCAGAGTAACTCGCCAGACCAACTCAAAGCTATAAGTTTTTCTCCAGTGCTTATTCACATTCAAACCATATTTCTTTGTGTGGAGTACACCTGCAAGCTGAAGTGTTTCCCTCTTTCTAATTTTTAGGCTCTGGAGTCTGGAAAATTACTTCAGAGCCTAAGAACAATTACTTTATCTGAAGTGAGTCCTGGTACAAGATGTGCAATATTATTTTAATTAAAATCTAAGGTCTGAGAAAACCCAAG
>NW_012103277.1:1205311-1206859 GCF_000951045.1 Mandrillus leucophaeus | reverse complement strand
TTGTAGAATATTAAAGTAGATGGATAAACAATGTTAATTTTCAAAATAAATATAATAAATTGATAAATGAATTAATCAATTTAAGAAATATAATATGGTAAGCTAATTTAAAAATCTTAAGTATGCCTTTATTAAGTAAATGCCTAAAAATATAAAACAGCAATGATATATTTCCTTTCAAACCAGTTAGGTTTCTGTTAGCACTTATTCTTTGACTGCGATTTGGGATTCCTTGAAAATTTCACTGTATCAAAGGAAAAAAATAAAACTGCATTTCATTCTTAGGTCTTCATTGAAACTTTTCTTGCACAATGTTGAAATTTATCTGAGCCCTGTGCCCCTAGATAGTAGTAATGAGTGACAAATCCCCTGAAAACCAAAAATAAAATTGTAAGTGCCAGTTGACTGAATGGACGCCTCCTCCCATCCAAGAGGATTCCAAAGTAACCCTTAAAAATGAGTTCATGCCATGAATGCAAAGTGGAACACTCTTTGGAGTGTACTAGCACTAACATTAAAGCAGAGATCTCAAGACTGACCAAGTAAACTCTTTGCAGCAATAAAATAAAAAATTCCATCCTGACTCCAATATAGCATAACATTACAGATAGCAGGCCCTGAAAGAAATTAAAATGTTTTACACCAAAATATATTTTTTGACATATTTTGAAATGGCCCAGCCAAGCTGTCTCTTGCAGGGGAAATTTACATTCTCTAGATAATCCCCTTCCCTTTCCAGGTCTTTTTTTGATACTGAAGAGATTAGCTGAGTGAGTACAGCACCTTTTAAAGTTCTGAATATAAACCATTTGCTATCTATTGCCTCCAAGAGCAACCACCTATGAGATCTATATAATAGGTACCCTGGTCTCCAAAACTACTTTTCTTAACTCAGACACTCCTTTTTATTGATTCGAGGTCTTTAAATAATAACTCTTTCAACCAATTGCCAATCAAAAAATATCTAAATCCACCTACGACCTGGGAGCCCCATCTTAAGTTGTCCTGCTGTCCCGAACTGTACCAGCAATTTGAACAGATAAGTGTATATACACATTCAGGCAGCATTATTCACATGTGTGAACCATGTATATATGTCTCTATATACAATGGAATATAATTGTCTTAAAAAAGAATGAAATTCTGATACATACTCAAACATGGATGAAACTTGAAAACATTATGCTAAGTGAAATAAGCCAAACACGAAAGAAGAAATACTATGTGACATCACTTATATGAGCTTCCTAGAATAGCCATACTCCTAGAGGCAAAAGTGAAATAATAGTTACCAGGAACTAAAAGAAGGCATGAATGGAGAATTATTTTTTAATGGATAGATGTACAGTTTGGTATGACACAGGTGTTCTGGAGATGGATAGTGACAATGAGGCCCAACAATGTGAATGTACAAAATGTCACTGAAATGTACACCCCAAAATAGTCAAAATGGTAAATGTTATGTATATTTTATCACAATTTTTAAAAATTGAGTGATAAAAAGCATCAAACAAAAAAATTCAAGTTCACATATAGTTAAATATTTGT
>NW_012103277.1:1200369-1202426 GCF_000951045.1 Mandrillus leucophaeus | reverse complement strand
ATCTTTATAAATATTCATATGTTCTATAGATACGTTGGGGCTTTCCAACTCTTACAGCATCATTTTAGGTCAAGTAATCTTCTAATTCTCTTTATTCCTTCTGGTTCTGATATTATTTTCTTATTTCTCTTTGGTTTTCTCCCATGATTCTTTTTGAACTTAATTATTTGTGTTAATTAAAAAAAAAGTATTTGTTTTGTATAAAGAAAAACTCTTGAATTTTATTATTACTAGTATCTGTGTTGCAGCTTTCCTACTTCCAGGGCTTGGTGAGTGGGAGGAAGTGACACCCAATGGCTTCTCCACTCCCATAGTTCTGTGAGTGAGAATAAGTGTTACAGCTCTTTTACTTCCACTGCCGGTAGTTCAGTGAGCTGGAGCACTACAGTTCCTGTGCTCCTGGAGTTTGGTGAGTTCTGGGTTCTGTCTCACAACCAAGAAGAGTAAGTCACACAGACACCAGAGGCCAGAGGGTGAACAAGGCAGAGAAACAGAAAAAGCTCTCAGCAGAGAGAGAAGAGATTTGCCTACTGGTGGGCTGAGTTCAGGGTTTTTATGGACTGGGAAGGACAGGGAGTGTGCAGACAGGTCTGTCTGCCATTTTGGAAAAAGCCCCATTCAGAAAGAGAAACGTAAGTGTAAAGAACCAATCTGGGGCAGAAATGAAGGCTTGGCTTGCAACCAATCAGGAGATGGAGTGACATTTCATTCTATGCAAATGAAGATGTGCCTGGTGACCAATCACAGAAAGATAGGTATACTTAAAACAGGTGGAAGGTAAGAGCCAATAGGGAGGAAGTGTGCACAATGGGACAAAGAGGTGCTGTGGGGAGAGAAATATGCCCAAAACAGGAGTGAAGTTTGTGCATCTGGGCTCACAGATTGGGTGTTTGCATTTATGGATGTGGGATTTGTTTATATGGTGACTGCAGTTTGATTTTCAGGCTGTTCTTGGTTTGAAGGAGTTCTATTGAGGACCCACCCTAACTGCCTGCCTAACTGATTTCTTTCTTCCTCCTCTCTCATTAGCATTTTCTTTATTTAAATCTTTGGAAAATTTGTTGCCAACAAAATTACCATATATTTTAATAAAATAATCAGTATGCAATGATTTGTCTGTTATTATTTTTGTATTGCTTGACATTTATAGGATTTAAAATTTCAATTTTCTTTAGTGGTATGAGAATGGACTAATGTACGCAATCTCACCAATAAAAGACAAACGGAAATTATGTGCCCCCTCCTGTGATGCAGTAGAATGTACACAAAATCACATATGTAATATTCTTAATAAAAATGTTTGATCTGAACATGTCTTTAAAAATAAATAAGATAAAATTTCAATTTTCATACTCTTTTTTAATGACACTACAAGAAACTCAGCTTCTAATTTTTATTTTGTTTAAGATAAAAGTCATATTATTTAAGTTAGCTCAGAAGTAAGAACTACATTAAAAATTACTGATTCCTGAATATTGGAGACATCTCTTGTGAACTTGGGGATATGATTACTTTCGAGACTTGCCCTTTGCCATTAATAAACATATCAAACAGAATCTCCTTAGTCTGTTTATACCTAGTTCCCTATTTTTTCTTCAGATGTTATATTTGGTCTGTTATGTGCTTTTAGAGAAAAGAACAGTTATATTCTAAAATCTGGATCCATCTATTCTGTTCCTTTATGGAGACTTTATTGGACTGAGTGAAAGATAGATAAATTGTTATTGTTTAAATATAAGATAAAATTTTAAATACATTATAAGTATCTAATCATGAAATAAGGCATCTAAAAATAATAGTAATTACTTTATTGCCAATGGAACTCTTCAAGCACAACTGAATGACTATATTCGTGGTACCTTAAAAGTATTTTCTGTATTTGTAGAATATTAAAGTAGATGGATAAACAATGTTAATTTTCAAAATAAATATAATAAATTGATAAATGAATTAATCAATTTAAGAAATATAATATGGTAAGCTAATTTAAAAATCTTAAGTATGCCTTTATTAAGTAAATGCCTAAAAATATAAAACAGCAATGATATATTTCCTTT
>NW_012103277.1:1197675-1198849 GCF_000951045.1 Mandrillus leucophaeus | reverse complement strand
AAGAAGACTAATTTAATATGTTTGGTTTAATGAAAACAGCTTTCTTTTTTCTGAGACATTAGCATTAAGTTTAATAAATAGTAGCACATATTTTTATTTTATTTGACTATTGTTTCCTAATTTTTTTCAAGTATACTAATTAAATAAGCTGATATTATTTCTATTTAAAGTTTAAGATTCAAAAAAACATAAATTCATATTTAGCCAAAGAATCATTATTGTGATGAATTTTATTTCAGTAATATGCTTTGCAGTATGTTATCTTTAAACACATTTTCTAACATCATTCAGTAACTTTAAATCTCAGGTTGATACTAAATGGAACTAATTAATGTATATTCAACAGATAACTACCTCATTTCTAATTATGATATAATACTGAAAAATTGCTTAATAAGTAGAGATATAAAGTTTATATATCTTTGCTTCTTTATACGTGATGGAGAGACTATAATTTCTGTTGTTATTAAATGTGTTATTTTTTCTGCTTTGAGAAATTGTACTATAAGGATTGTATTTTTATTAAGAAAAAATGAGGGTTTTTTCTTTCTAAAGATTTACTTGTTTCAAAATGATGAAAATGAAATTATAGGATCTAAATGGAAACAGAAATTGTAGGAAGCTTGGAGAGGGCACATTTTGTTAGCTGTAATCAAAGCTAGCCAAATTTTATACTTTTATTTATAAGATTTTAGAAAAAGTGCTTGTGCTTAGATTTTCTTGGATTATTGACTTGGTCTTAATAAGAAGTTGTAAATGCTTATTCCTTACCTTATGTCTCAAAATAATAAAAATTTGGTCCTATTAGAATAACCATCTCTGGTTTATGTTTATCATGGCTTTGATTACTTAAAAAAAGACAAATTTCTCAGTTAGAGAACTAAGGTTATTTACCATCATATTGCCTCCTATGTTAACTATAAAATCTTTGGTTGTTAAACAGGTTGTTAAGTATGTCTCAGTAGCCCATCGTTCTATTTTAATCATGTGTTCAAATTTCTCAACAACTTTAAAAATTTTGCCTTTTCCTAATCAAATGTTAAATGTATGTCTTGTACCTCAGCTGCTTAGCCATACCTTGGTAAAATTTGTATAAGTAAAATGTTACTAATATATAGACATTTAAAATTACTCTAGATTTATTTAATTTATTTATTTGTTTATATATATATAT
>NW_012103277.1:1197281-1197625 GCF_000951045.1 Mandrillus leucophaeus | reverse complement strand
AGAAACTTATACACCATGTAAGCTCACAGGTTAAAGAAAGAATGGCAGTTTGGATCCTGTTAAATTGGGTTATGGGAGGAGGGAGAAGCGGAATTGTATTGAAGGGCAATACATTATTACTTTGATGAATGACTCGATCAGGAAACAAATTAACATGTAAATAGTTCTCTTTGGAATTTATTTATTTGTTTACTTTTTTATAGATGGGGTCCTGCTGCATCCCCCTTGGTTGGAATACAGTGGTTCAGTAGTAGTTCCCTGTGGCCTCCAACCACTGGGCTTAAATGATCCGTCTGCCTCAGCCTCTTGAGTAACTGGAACTCCAGGCACACACCATTGCACTT
>NW_012103277.1:1193213-1194787 GCF_000951045.1 Mandrillus leucophaeus | reverse complement strand
CTGTAAGTATCTTGTATTTACAGTTCTTAGCACAGTATGGAATCCATACTCAATATTCAACACATTTTTAAATCAATATATAGATAAATATGTAAATATATGCAATATTAATGTAGTATAATCCTCTAAAACATTCTTAACTCTCCTCTATACTTCATTCTTATCCTCAGCTCAGCCAGGTGCAGTGGTTCACACCTGTAATCCTAGCATTTTGGGAGGCCGAGGTGGGTGGATCACTTGAGGTTGGGAGTTCGAGACCAGCCTGACCAACATGGAGAACCCTGTCTCTGCTAAAAATACAAAATTAGCCAGGCGTTGTGGCAAACATGCTGTTGCATTTCAATCGGATCACAATGTAAATGTGTTACGTTTTCTCCATTCATCAGTATATAGTTGAGATTGTCTGTATCATTACTTCTTAATATATACATGTTAAATTGATGTACGCACTTCCTTTTTTTTTTTTTGAGACAGGGTCTCACTCTGTTGTGCAGACTGGAGTGCAGTGGCACCATCGTGGCTCACTGCAACCTTGACTTCCCAGATTCAAGTGAGCCTCCCACTTCAGCCCCCCCAGTAGCTGGGTCCACACATGTGCACGATTATTTCTGGCTAATTTTTGTATTTTTTGTAGAGATAGGGTTTTGGCATGTTGCCTAAGCTGGTCTCAAAATCCTGGGCTCAAACTATCCACGTGCCTCCCAGCTTTCCAAAATGCTGGGATTACAGGCACAAGCCACTATGACCAGCTCCAGGATGCATAGATTTTTATATTATCAATGTGTTAAAGCTTAATTAACTTTGTCTCTTTTGATAGAAATGAAGGGGGTTTCAAAAATTTGTTGTTGTGGTAATCAGTCTTTTATATTTTCGTTTAGGCATATATATTAGTTCAGCTAGAAAAGATGGCTTCTTTGAGTTCATAGACTTAAAATTTTGGGAAACAGAGAGAAATCTACATCCAAAATCCAATACACTTATAAATTCAGAAGCCTGCTAATGTAAGAGTCTGTCTTTACTCCACACATCCACACATTCTCCAACTCTGGATATCAACAATCTTTTGCACGTTTTCTAACCTAGGAGAAAGAGTAAAGTTTTTTCTTTTTTTTTTTCTTTTCTTTCTTTCTTTCTTTTCTTTTTTTTTTTTTTTTTTTTTTTTGAGACTGAGTCTCGCTCTGTCGCCCAGGCTGGAGTGCAGTGGCGACATCTCCACTCACTGCAAGCTCCGCCTCCCAGGTTCAAGCCATTCTCCTGCCTCAGCCTCCGGTATAGCTGGGACTACAGGCGCCCGCCACCGCACCTGGCTAACTTTTGTATTTTTTTTTAGTAGAGACGGGGTTTCACCGTGTTAGCCAGGATGGTCTCGATTTCCTGACCTCGTCTCGGCCCGTCTCGGCCTCCCAAAGTGATGGGATTACAGGCGTGAGCCACCGCGCCCGGCCAGCTTTATTTTTTCAAGTTTATATTCCCAGCTACTACCAAAACTGCTCATTTTACATGCTTAACTAATAATTTGCATTTATTGTGTCTGTATGTGTTTATGAATGTGTACGTGTCACATTTTTCTTTGT
>NW_012103277.1:1188355-1191576 GCF_000951045.1 Mandrillus leucophaeus | reverse complement strand
ATGGCTGATTACTAAAGTAGAAGATGTAAATTCTGCTACATTTCTATGCATTAAAAGCCTCAGAATCCCTGAGTTTTAATATAAAATACAATGAAGTGTATCAAATGAGATTCTCCTATCTTGCCTAGTAATAATGTGGTTAAATCACAATGTGAACACTTTAAAGGGCAAAAAAATGGCTTTAAAAAACCTTTGCCTCACTAAGTTTTGAGAATATCTCATTTTATTTCAAAATCTTATTGAACTTTTCTACATTTTGTTCCGTGACTGACTTTTACAATATTAGTGTCTTGGTTGTCATCTCACCCAAAGAACAAGAGACAAGAATGGTGAATGATTCGATGGCAAGATATAATCTCATAATTGGATGTGATGAAACTAAAGATGCATAAGTACGTTAAAAAAAAAAAAAATCATGTATTTCAACTATGACAGAGTGTCTGCTTAACCATGCCCTATTCATAGTGACGAACAGTAGTGGCACTCAAATAGCATAAACTTTTAAAAACACAAAACCTTAGTCTATTATTTGCCTCTGAAGGGAATTCAGCTTAAAATGAAGCTCTAGTTTCTCTAATAAATGGTAAAATTCATATATTATTGTGCCTGTGAGACCTAGCTTGATTAAGACATAAAATTTCACTAGACAGTTTTAAGCAGTAAAAAAAGAAGGCAGAGTATTCTTATTTTTTTTCAAGCTTTCAAATTAGTGTTCCCTATAACTCCACAGTGTACAAAGAATGCATGAAAACCTTATTTTATGTAAGTATAATCAAATTATCAAGGGAAAACATATTTTAGTAGTTAATAGCATGACCTTCAGAGATAGATGTCCTGTATTCAACTCCTTGCTCTAATGCTTACCACCTGTGTGACTCTGGATATGTTCCTGAACCTCTCTGGGGCTCAGTTTCATCAACACTAGAATGGAGGAAATAAGAATATCTCTGTCATAGGATTGTTATAATAATTATCTTAATATTTATATAAAACAAGATAAATTTATTTTGTGAGGTGGAAGTACATTAGAGTATTTTAATGGAAGGGGATATATGATTTAATTTTTATTTTAAAATATTTCAGGCTGGGTGCGATGACTCATACCTGTAATCCCTGCACTTCGGGAGGCCGCAGCAGGCGGATCACAAGGTCAATAGATCAAGAACATCTTGGTCAACATGGTAAATCCTGTCTCTACTATAAATACAAAAATTAGATGGGTGTGATGGTAAGTTCCTGTAGTCCCAGCTACTTGGGAGGCTAAGGCAGGAGAATCACTTGAGCCTGGGAGGCAGGAGGCAGAGGTTGCAGTGAGCTGAGGTTGCACCACTACATTCCAGCCTGTGCAACAAAAGCAAAACTCTTCGTGCTAAAAAAAAAAAAAAAAAAAAAAAAAAAAATCAATTGCTGCGGATTGGGGAAATTAGTGTAAAATGGAATAAATTACATGGTTATGGTGGTTATCCAAATTTTAAAAGTTGGTGTTTGGACCAAGATTAGCCGGAAATATGGGGCTATATTTTACAGACAGAGTCAACAGAATTTTCTGCAAGATGGGTATATACTAAGGAGCTATTTTGCAGTGAAATGGAACAGCTTTATGGTCATCTCCAGAGACATCAGATGTCTAATTTTGACATTTGGCAAAGACAAAGACAACAATGGAATAACTATGGATGGTTTATGATGTGTTTTTTTGTAGTCTGATATTCTCTGGGAACACCCAGGCCTGAGTGACTTTCACCTAACTGACTGGTTCGACAGTCTAGCTTGGCTATATCAACAAAGAGAAAGAAAAGATTCTACTGGGAAATCCTGCCTTTAACTATTTTGAAATCACAATTTGTCATGCAAATCTTGCCAGTTCAATCTAGAGAAAAAGAGTGTCCTTGTGAGAATAAGAAAGACCCTAGGGGGTTTGTGCCTGGATACCAGGCCTCCAATGTTTGCCTGCAGTCTCTTTGTCATCATTAAAGTCTTATGGAAGTATGCTTGCGGGCTCTTTCAATATCCAGACCTCTTCAATCTTTGCAATGGGATTTAGGGATTAAGTGAAAAAGAACAATCAGGTATGATCCCTAGGTTGTTGACTGGAGAAACTAGCTAAACTGAATGCTATATGCAGAGAAGTGGTCGCTGCTAAGGTAGAGTTTTATAGCAAAAGTTAACTTCGTATAGGTGAAGTCTGACATGCTCATTGGTTGGGGCATATTAAGTGGTGATATCATGTAAACAGTCTGGAATTCAAGGAATATATTGGTCTTAAAAATAATTTTTTTTTGTATAATGTTACTCATGTTATTTAAAACCATGAATGGAATGGTATGAGCAGAGTTACAGTGTGAATTAGATATTGATCAAAGGAGAAGGAGCTAGAAAAGAAGAAAAGGAAGATGGAGTTACTGAAGTACTAGGAAAAACTAGGTGAGCATTGTGATAAAAGCCAAGATTAAGAGAATATTTTAAGAATATAAAATGATCAACTGTGCTAAATTTTTCTGAAAACATCAGTAAGATAAAAAATCAAATAAATACTATTAGATTTGGTCACATGGAGAGAGCACTGATGATTTTTAGAATAGTCATTTAAGTGGAAATGTGAGAGAGCCTTCTAAGTAGGTTGAGACAAAGTCTTCTTGTTTGCACTTTTTGAAAATTTTTCTAGAGATTTTTTTTTTCATACAGTAAAGCAAAGAAATGGGGGCAGCAGTTATTTAGTAGGAATGGTAAAGGCAATGATTTTTACTTTTCTTTAAAATAGAAGGTACTATAGTATGTGGGTATCATATGGAAGCCATCGAGTGGAGAGTAGTAAATGAATGACATGGATGAAGGAAAAAAGAATTGCAGAACAGGTGTCCTTGAGAAGTCAAGAAAACAAGATCCAAAGCACAAAGGAAGAGATTAAACATTAATAGAAGTTAAAACTGGATCATTCATCAAATAGGAGACTGTAGGTATTGGTAAAGGAAAGTCTATAGATAAGTGTATAAACACAGTGATAGGAAAATGAAGAAATACTAGGTTTATTTCTATTTTCTTAATGAAGCATGAACAAGTTCACAAATTGAAAATGAAAATGTGAAGAAAAGTAGCAAAAGGATTGAGAAGAAAAAGGAAAGCATGAGATATGAGATATTTATGTGGGAAAGAAGGGACTCATATCTGTAATGGGAGAGTCATATTACTGCTCTGCAGCCTTACTTTGTTATTGAGTCGCA
>NW_012103277.1:1183729-1186461 GCF_000951045.1 Mandrillus leucophaeus | reverse complement strand
ATAATTATTTTAACTTGTTTTAAAACATTTACATAAGAAATACATTTAGTTACATTTGAGTATAATGTAGGTCGGGACTTTAATTTTTCAAAATTGATTCCAAGTTAGCAAGCAAGTATTTTCTAACTTGTCTATCCTTCTCTAGTTTGAAATATCAAATATTGTAAGCCTACTTTACTATATAGGTCTATTTTTGGATCTACTTGTTCATTGGTAGGTCTATATATCCCTAAGACAACACCATTGTATTTTAATTGTGATAAATTTAGAGTTTCGATATCAGGCAGGATAATCACTATTACTATTTTTAAAGTAGTTTTCCAATAATATATTACAGTAGAATTTTAAAATCATCTTTTAAAATCACATAAAAGTCATAACATAATGGTTAAAATATTTATTCTTTAAAAATAGGCCTAGCGTGGTGGCATGAGCCTGTAGTTCCAGCTACTTAGGAGACTGAGGTGTTAGGATTGCTCCAGCTCAGGAGTTAGAGGCTGTAGTGCATTATGATTGCATCTGTGAATAGCCACTGCACTCCAGCCTGGGCAACATAGGGAGACCTAGTCTGTAACAAGAGGAAAAAAATAAAATACAGATGGACTGTGTTAGTGTTTCTTGCACCACAAAGAACCTATTTGACTATCCTCATCCTACCCTGAAGATGCTTTAATATTGATAAATCAGAATTTATTTATTTGCAAGTATACATCTGTAGAACTATGCAGTCACTTCATAATTTTCATTTTTCAAATGTAATGAAAACTATTTTGCAAAGTGTGTATTTTATTTCCCAGGAGTGAGCATTTTACAATAGCAAAATGCAGTAATTTTTTAAAATAAAGTTTTATCTTAATTCTTTGCCAGGAAGGTTATATGTATTTCTATAAAGATTCTGTCATAATATAGTATGTCGACATTTTGAGAAGAAATGTTGCTGGTGTTATTAAATTATATTCAATTAATTATATTTCTGGTTGAGTTCTATTTATTTTATATCTGCTAAAAAAAGATTGTGCAATATTTCATTTGTACCCTAAGTCACATATGAATTCAGTCTGAGACATAGATAGAATTATTTCTGACATTGGAATCAGAAAAGGGTAACAGACAATAATATGGCTGATTACTAAAGTAGAAGATGTAAATTCTGCTACATTTCTATGCATTAAAAGCCTCAGAATCCCTGAGTTTTAATATAAAATACAATGAAGTGTATCAAATGAGATTCTCCTATCTTGCCTAGTAATAATGTGGTTAAATCACAATGTGAACACTTTAAAGGGCAAAAAAATGGCTTTAAAAAACCTTTGCCTCACTAAGTTTTGAGAATATCTCATTTTATTTCAAAATCTTATTGAACTTTTCTACATTTTGTTCCGTGACTGACTTTTACAATATTAGTGTCTTGGTTGTCATCTCACCCAAAGAACAAGAGACAAGAATGGTGAATGATTCGATGGCAAGATATAATCTCATAATTGGATGTGATGAAACTAAAGATGCATAAGTACGTTAAAAAAAAAAAAAATCATGTATTTCAACTATGACAGAGTGTCTGCTTAACCATGCCCTATTCATAGTGACGAACAGTAGTGGCACTCAAATAGCATAAACTTTTAAAAACACAAAACCTTAGTCTATTATTTGCCTCTGAAGGGAATTCAGCTTAAAATGAAGCTCTAGTTTCTCTAATAAATGGTAAAATTCATATATTATTGTGCCTGTGAGACCTAGCTTGATTAAGACATAAAATTTCACTAGACAGTTTTAAGCAGTAAAAAAAGAAGGCAGAGTATTCTTATTTTTTTTCAAGCTTTCAAATTAGTGTTCCCTATAACTCCACAGTGTACAAAGAATGCATGAAAACCTTATTTTATGTAAGTATAATCAAATTATCAAGGGAAAACATATTTTAGTAGTTAATAGCATGACCTTCAGAGATAGATGTCCTGTATTCAACTCCTTGCTCTAATGCTTACCACCTGTGTGACTCTGGATATGTTCCTGAACCTCTCTGGGGCTCAGTTTCATCAACACTAGAATGGAGGAAATAAGAATATCTCTGTCATAGGATTGTTATAATAATTATCTTAATATTTATATAAAACAAGATAAATTTATTTTGTGAGGTGGAAGTACATTAGAGTATTTTAATGGAAGGGGATATATGATTTAATTTTTATTTTAAAATATTTCAGGCTGGGTGCGATGACTCATACCTGTAATCCCTGCACTTCGGGAGGCCGCAGCAGGCGGATCACAAGGTCAATAGATCAAGAACATCTTGGTCAACATGGTAAATCCTGTCTCTACTATAAATACAAAAATTAGATGGGTGTGATGGTAAGTTCCTGTAGTCCCAGCTACTTGGGAGGCTAAGGCAGGAGAATCACTTGAGCCTGGGAGGCAGGAGGCAGAGGTTGCAGTGAGCTGAGGTTGCACCACTACATTCCAGCCTGTGCAACAAAAGCAAAACTCTTCGTGCTAAAAAAAAAAAAAAAAAAAAAAAAAAAAATCAATTGCTGCGGATTGGGGAAATTAGTGTAAAATGGAATAAATTACATGGTTATGGTGGTTATCCAAATTTTAAAAGTTGGTGTTTGGACCAAGATTAGCCGGAAATATGGGGCTATATTTTACAGACAGAGTCAACAGAATTTTCTGCAAGATGGGTATATACTAAGGAGCTATTTTGCAGTGAAATGGAACAGCTTTATGGTCATCTCCAG
>NW_012103277.1:1169742-1181964 GCF_000951045.1 Mandrillus leucophaeus | reverse complement strand
AGATATGAGATATTTATGTGGGAAAGAAGGGACTCATATCTGTAATGGGAGAGTCATATTACTGCTCTGCAGCCTTACTTTGTTATTGAGTCGCACGCTGTTGAGTTAAGCAGGGTTTACGTTCTTGATATTCAGATCAATTTTTTCCCCATTAGGTAAAAATTCTACCTACTTCCATTGCTACCAAGATGACTGTCATTCCAGAGATGAATACAAATCTGTAAGATTGTTTAAAACTCAACACACTTTTCTCTGTGTTGAAATTTTCATATGGTAAATATAAGGAAAATTTTATATAATTCATTACAATCATTGTTTCAATTATCTTCAAAATATGTGTATTTACACATATGCCTATATATAGGCGCATATATATATATATATATATAGGCATATGTATTTTGTCTTAATCATTTGCCTAAAATATTGTTCTGGGATCAACATGCTTACTTATTTCAATTTCTAAATTTTCCTAAATTCCTCATAAGACACTTTGAAATAATAGGAAGATAGATACGGCTTTTACCCTGTTTGATTTTTTTTCTGAACATATTACTTTCTTGCAAGCCACATAATATTTCAGTTAAACTAGTGTTTCACTGGCACATACTCTATTGTAATTGCTATTTCTGTGAGTATGCCTTTATATATTTTCATCCAAAAGATGTTCTGTTGAGATTCTAAGCATGTAAAAGTACTGCATTCTGTCTATTTACTCAGCTTTGTACATATCCTTAACATCTCTGGAGATATTTGCCACTAATGCAAGTGGGTGTTTATATACTAAGTGTTTGTTTATTCATGGCAGTTCCAAAATGTTTGGAAAGTGGTAATAAAAATCAATAATCCCGTGGTCATTGGAATGATCTCTAAATTTCAATTTTAGTTGTATTTATATTCTTAACATTCTATGAACACTCACAGTAGTTTAACTGCTGTTTCCTTTAAAGCAACCTAGAAATTCTGTTGCCACAACAACTGCAATTAAAACAGCTACATAAGGGAAATAGTGGCCCTCTCGTTATTGTGAATTGAAGATTACAGTTATTCCTATATTCATGTATCATTCTCACTGATAAAATACACACACACACACACACACAAAAACTCCATGCATTTAAATATGCCATGATGCACACTTCCTTTCTATATGTCGTGATATATTAGCTGTAGAAACACAGCACAACAAATACAAGTTTTTGTCTGAAGTCATTATTTTAAAAATGGACTATTATGAAAGAAATCGATGTATTTATCAATTAATCTTCTTTCATTGTTTTCTTAGCAAAGAAAAGTTCTTCAATTATCCAATCACTCATATTACTTTCCTGTAGCTGTCAGAATAAATAACCTCAACCTTGACTGAAAACAGAAATGTGTTCTCTCCCAGTTCTGGAGGCATGAAGTCTGAAATCAAGGTGTCAGCAGGTTCACATTGCCTCCAAAGGCTCCACTGGAGATCAGTTTCTTGTCTCTTCCAGCTTCTGGTGGCTGCTAGCATTCCTTGTCTTGTGGCTTCATAAATCCAATCTCTGCCTTCATGGTCACATTGTCTCCTTCTATTCTTGTCATGATCTCTCCCTCTGCCTCACTCTTTTAAGGACACTTACTGAGTTGTGGGGCCACCAAGATACTCTAGGAAAAGCTCTCCCTCTCAAGATCCTTAATTTGGTCACACATTTTGCTGTACAAGATTTTAGTCACATATTCCAGGGATTAAGACATAAACATAACTTCTTAGGAATGACTATGAAGCCTCCTACACTCATTATCATTAGTAGAGGATATATTTTGATGCTAAATTTATTATATACTCTAAGTTTTAATGAGAATAAAGCATTAGGTAATGGGCAGTGAAACTCAGAGGGAGGATCTCCTGATGACTTGGTAACACATGAACACTAGGCAAGATGGCAACATGTACCAAGCAAGGAGGAGTTGGTGATTCTCCCTCTGCACCCACTACCCATCTCCTCCCTTCATGACTGCGTTCTTCAGTGTGTTCATCTTACTAGCAAATATGATAAACTTAAGACTTGAACATATGACTACTCTATAAAATTTTAAAATACTTCAGTCTTACAGTAAGATTGGAATAAAGTGTCACTCCGGTTTAAAAAAACCTGAAGAACACATTTAATTAATAAAGAAAAACTTTAACACCACTATACATAGTGAGTAAATGCATAATGGTCATTTCTTTGTATATAAATTACAGAAACAATACAAATTAATACACCAGAAGCTGTGCTTTTATGATCACTAACATTCCAGTTTACCATTATTTTCTGTATCAAGAAAGCTGGCTGGGAAACAGATGACAATTGGAAGAAATAGAAATATAAGAAAAATAAAATATCAAATATGATAATAACTGATATTTATTGGACACTTACTACTGACAAATATAGAATAAAATATTAGTGTAAGAATTTATAGCAGTAACTGACTTTTTCTTCATGTTATTTAATTTTTGTTCATTTTGGAGATGCAGAAACTGAGAACATTTAAGTGTGTAACTTAAAATTACAGAGCCCAATGCTAAGAAGTGTCATTTAGAAGTCAAACTCAGGTAGTCTGCTTAAAATGTCTGAACATTTATTTTCTATGCCTTACTAATTCTCAGCAAAGTATTATCTTATAAAATGATTGCCTTTATTAAAATCTTTCATTTTCATTTTATTTTATGATAAATAGAAAGTTTGTTCTACCTTTGAGGCAATGTAAGTCACTTATGAACTCCGTCCTCTTAGAGTTGCAATGAAGAGTCTCTTATCTAAACAGAAGTTCCTTTCTCAACTGTGCAAAGAGAGGCCTTTGAGTCAATCTTGCGCGTTACGTAGTTTGGTCAGGAAATAATTGTCACTGCTAAGGTTTGGCACTCCAAACAATGATTTCAAATAAAGAATAAAATTGAGTCTCTCAATATTCAAAATTATCACAGCTTCCAATTACTGATTCTCTAGTCACACATTAAGTCACATATATTATGTTTAACTCTCACGAGAATTATAGAGATGAGAAAGTTGAGATTCAGGGATTTGGGATTTGATGAACCTCATTTCACTAGTAAATAAATGAGCTGGGATTTAGATCAATCTTGGGCTGAATCCAAAGTTTGTGGTTTTTCTACTAGGACAAATTGCATTTGACAGTATTTTAAATAGAGGCCAGTTAAAATGGCAAACACTTCCAAAAGTGGTTAATTTCACATAAGTTTTATCTAAGAAACTAGAAAATTTGGCTTACTGTGTAATATGGTGACTATAATGGTAATTATGAGGGGAAAGAAAATACATTCATGCATCTTCAGGCTGAAATTTCTCAATCAGTTCTAAATTCATAACCATATAATCTCTTAAAAACAAATAAAAAAGTTTATGTCTTACTCAGGTCATCCCCTCCAGAAAAAACTCAATAAAAAATTAACCCAGCTATTCCCATAGTTTGCAGGTACAACTGGGACAATAAAATATAAACTTCTAGGACTTGGTGTTTTTAAAGGTGCTTCCAACTTCACTGGCATCTGTCACTTTTTTTTCAATAGAAGTTGGTGATGGATGAAATAAAAACAACTTAAACTATACTCTATCAATTGCTATCTAAAAAGTTCTACTTTATTTCTTTTTGAAAAGAAAACTGTAGAGTTACACATCACACTCTCCTTGAGAATATAAACAGAGTTTAGCAGTGCAATTGACAATGCTTTTTATAATTATAAATCCAATCATTGACAATTTACTCCAAATCATTTGTCTCCTTTCCCCAAGGAAAGAAGACAATTCTTTCCCCCAAATTCTTAATTATCAACATACCTAAAAATTTATCTATTTTCCCAATCCATCCCCTAAATTCTTAAGTATCAACATACCTAAAAAAAAACCCAGATACCTTCAATAACTATAATTATTATCCTTAGCTTACATATGCAAAATAACTGATAAAACACATACTTCAAAACCACCTGTTGTTTTGAATACATGATAAATACATACAATTTTATCTGGCAAGTAAGAATAGAATAAAATAATTAAACCTGAAAATAAAAAAGAATCTCAGCTTACATAAGTAGGCCTCAGAATGTCAAAGAGATGAAAACTGTTCTTCAGATCACAATGTTAGTAATGTTGATTTGTAAATATGATAAATACAAATTTCCTGTAGCCCAGCTATTCAGAACCTGGTGTATTCCTATATTTTGGCTACTGGTTTTCTTGATGCAGTCTTATAGGGGCAAAGCCATCACTCACAAGGGTAGAAATTAAAGCACACGGATAGCTTTATATTTTCAAGTCTATTGGAAATCAGGATTTTGACTCTAAGGTTATAATTATAGATTGTGTCATAGGAAAATTTTATTAACTCCTTTAGATAATAACTTCATAAGGCAAATAGGAAATGTGAATCATTCTTACTCCTTTCAATAATCTACCATATATTTATCGTATTTTATCAAAGCCATAACCAACAACGCATCTGATATCGTTAGAACTTATCAGGACCTTCTTTAACAACTCTTGAACTCAGAAAGGAGAAAATGGAAAAAGTCTAGTCTTTGTTGTCAAATTCCAGAGTCACCATTTAACACTATGTTTTAATGGACATAGTGAGAATAATTTCTTTAAGCTTCATGTCTTTTTTCCATACAAAGATAATAGTAATTACTCAATGAAATCATTTTAATATACCAAATTAGCACACAAAAATTGACATAGAGTAAGTATGCAACAAATGGTAACTCTTCATATGTTCTACATTTATACTATGTGGTTCTAAGGTTTGGCCCCAAATTTTGATTTCTCAAGATTTAAATGGTTTCCTCCAAGCAGACTATAACATACAAAGATTTGGTGAGTGTGTCTGTGATACTCTTATTTTTATGATTTAATACCTGGTGTACATAAGTCTTCTTCACCTCATTCTCCATATTCTCAGTGTGGAACATCATAGAGTATTTAGTCTGACATCCTTCTACTCTGGTGTCAGCATCTTGAAATGATGCTCTGGTTTTTGTGTGTGATTTTTTATTTTGTTTTGTTATTTTCTTTTTAGATCACAAAAAATAACCCAAAAATAAAACAAATAGGCTCCTAGATTTCAAATTAAGTCATTAGATGACTTATGCAGAATACTAAAGCAGATCTTTAAAACCAGTTTGCAATTCTTAATCCATCACCAATTTCATGGGGCAAGAGTTTATGTTACTGGAAGCTGGAGGGTTTCTTTGAAGAGAGTGTGCTATTTTTAAAAACATTCTTCCGGCCGGGCGCGGTGGCTCAAGCCTGTAATCCCAGCACTTTGGGAGGCCGAGACGGGCGGATCACGAGGTCAGGAGATCGAGACCATCCTGGCTAACACGGTGAAACCCCGTCTCTACTAAAAACACAAGAAAAGGCGAGGTGGCGGGCGCCTGTAGTCCCAGCTACTTGGGAGGCTGAGGCAGGAGAATGGCGTGAACCTGGGGGGGCGGAGCTTGCAGTGAGCCGAGATCCCGCCACTGCACTCCAGCCTGGGCGACAGAGCGAGACTCCGTTTCAAAAAACAAAAAAAAACAAAAACAAAAAAAAAACATTCTTCCACTTCAGGTTAGGGAGGGTTGCTGAGTAGTGACTCTTCATTTTAGATTTTGACAGTATTGTATGTGTCCTAGAGTGTATTGTATGTCTCCTGAAAAAAAGTGAAAAAGTAAAGGGTGAGATGCTTATGGAATGAGCCTGTTGCAACAGGATAGATGGTTACATTTGCAAATTACCTGCTCTACCTTGGATAGAAGGCCAATGTTATGTGATTATCTGGAACTGGTTGAAAGACCTGATGCTTATCTGCAATGCCAATATCAGCCTACAGTTGCTTTAAAAGGGACAACTGTGATCTAGATGGTATCAATGGTATCAGAGGGTGGTACCCACACCCAAAGAAGCTTGAGTACATTAATAACTAAATAATTTAAGGGGCAATATTAAGAAGCCGGTTCAAGAAGAAACACTACTTAAGCCAGAAGACACACTTGCTACACTCCCATAATTAATTGCAAGAAGCAACCAGGAGAATCTGAGAGATAAAATGAGCTTTAATTAGAATTTTCAAGAGTAAAACAACACTGAATTACACATGTGCTAGTCAAGTAAGTGTTTCCCTGCCCTACTCCTTCCTGACTCCAACTTTGCCCCGCAAAAGGCAGTCTAGTGAATGGGGAAGAAAGGACAAAAATATAGGAATGGCAAATTTAAAAGGTACCAAAGTTTCTTTTTATCCAGAGTTGGTCAGCTTTTGGTAGGGAAAAGTTGGGAAGGGATTTTACTTTTTCCAACTTTGAAAAAGCTTTAGGAGTTTTGTGTATCCTGCTTAGACAAGTCCTATAGCACTGAGCTCTTGCTCTCTAGCCACTGTCACTGGTTGGCAACGAGGAACACCAATCTATCTAGTATTGCATGCTTGTTTGCTGCTATAGTGATGTCTTTGTTACATAGGATTGCGAAATCATAGCTCTTTTAATTCACATTGCATATGTAAACACGACTGAACGGAACATGAACTTTAAGTTAGAGTGGCAGAGTACAGAAAGGTTTCCAGTCTAGCAACTCCATCACAAACACATAGCTCCTTTGGGTGCGTTGACATTAATTTACCAACCCATTTCCCCCTTTCCATGGCTTCTGTTTTCAAATTTTGATTAGTGTAAACTTGTCCCAAGCAGACAGGTAATGATGATAATTTCCTCAAAGGATATCTAAGAATTCTCATTAACAACCTGTAGCCTCACACTAAGATCTTAAAATAAGGATCCAGGAGAGAGAAAGCCTTCCAACCCCAATGTTCTGTCAAGCACTTTTCCTAGTCAATGGGAATTGTATTTTCCCATTAGGAAGGGCAAATAACCTGCTCTTCCTCACTTATGAGAGTAGAAGTAGGGGTATATTTATATATATTTTCTTCATCTAGCATCCTGTTCCAAAAAAATCCTAAATATTTCAATAGAAAAGAAGATAAAATTATTTTCAGAAGGGCTTTTTCTTCTAACATATGTATATAGCCTATATTCAAAGTGGTTAACCAACGGTCACGGTGGCTCATGCCTGTAATCCCAGCACTTTGGAGGCCAAGATGGGCAGATCACCCGAGGTCAGGAGTTCAAGACCATACTGGTCAATATGGTGAAGTCCCATCCCTACTAAAAATACAAAAATTAACCGGGTGTGGTGGCACACACTTGTAATCACAGCTACTCGGGAGACTGAGGAAGGAGAATCGCTGGAACCCAGGAGGCAGAGGTTGCAGTAAGCTGAGATCAGGCCCCTGCACTCCAGCCAGACTCCGTCTTGAAAAGAAAAGAAAAAAAGAAAGGAAAGTTAACCATTTAAATTCTAACTGTCCAAACACAGTTCTCTCTTGCTCTCTTTAGGAAACCTGTGCTTCAGCAGACATTAAATACGGGTGCTATCATGGAGAAATACCATCTCTACTAAAAATACAAAATTAGCCAGGCATGGTGGCACGTGCCTGTAATCCCAGCTACTTGGGAGGCTGAGGCAGGACAATTGCTTAAACCCAGGAGGCGGAGGTTGCGGTGAGCCGAGACAGCGCCATTGCACCCCAGCCTGGGCAACAAGAGCGAAACTTCATCTCAAAAAAAAAAAAACAATAAAAAAAAAAACAAAAAAAAAAACCCAATACAGGTGCTTTTCACCTTATTGTAAAACATCATGAAATAATGAAAATAAAATCAGTAAACATGCTTTTGTATCTATATTATTTCATCGTACATTCTTTTTAATTATCCTTCTCCAGATAGCCATTTTGCTGAGTCTTGTTTACCTTTTTAAAACGATGTTTTACATTCCTAATAATGCATGCAAATCCGATTAAATTCAATGTAGTAAATATGACATAACGATATTATGATGCATTAAGCCCAGTTACAGTTAGTACATTAACTCTTGCAGATTGCTTGTTTGTAATGCTTTAAAATATCTGCAACATTCAGCAAATTTGCTAGTACAATGTAATTTGTTAATAAGCCCTTCCATATTGAAAGAAAAAAATAATGTAATATAACTTTGAAGATCACTCATTTACCATACAAAGTAGGTATTTTTTAAAAACACCTACTTTCCAAATACAGATTTATTTTATTTAAAAATGTGTTTTCTTGCACCATAAACTTAGTAACTATTAAAAGACATTTGCATTGTCAATAGATGGCAGCATAGCTCTTTAAGAGTTCATGGGGAACTACTTAACAGTTTAAGATCATAGCCATTAGCATGCTAAAAATGGTAATCTCAGTAAAGTTTTCTCGTTGAATTTTTCTTAATACTTCATTACATTGATGCCACATATTTCCAAAAAGAAAACTGAAAATAATATGTAAACCGTAAATATTTTATGGTACAGTTTCAGTTTTAGCATTTTTTTCTTTTTTTTTTTTTCATTTAAGGTTATATAATTTTGGTGTTGGGGGCTGTCAGGTGAAGCAAACACTGTTGACACATAATGTATGAATCTTTCACTTTACTATTAGACCTTGAAGTATTAATTTGACATATAGTATGTGAAGTTTTAATAATTTATCAATAATATCTCAATTTAAAGAACACTTTTAACCAACATTTTAAGAAATTGCTATTAAAAAAAAAAAACTTGACCATCAATCTCTCTTTTCAAAAAAGGTAAAGATTTAATTCATGAGAGCAGAATCTCTTTAAACACTTTAGTGAATCTGCCTTTGGGGAAGATCCTAAGGAAAGCAAGATTAACTTTCAAATCTCTTCCATAAAATCACACACGGATCAGATAACTCTTTGGGAAAAATAGTGCACTTTATGGACTATTTGAATTTTATTTAGATGGTCTGAGATGTCTCTAAAGTTGAAGTTGATAGAGCTACAATATTCCTACAGAAATAAATGCTGGTCATAAAGATATAATGTGCTGACAGACATAGGAAGAGAAATCCAGGAGGCACAGTAATTTGTCTTAATTGACAAGGGTTTCTGCCCAGGAGCTATCACTATAAAATATAAAAGAGCATCAATCGCATAGTGCAAATAAGCAGGTTATAGCCTTACGGTTATATAATTCTGAGCAATTCAAATCGTAGCATTGCTTTATTAATATTACTAAAGTAATCTTTGTCAGTATTAAAGACTCCTGAAATTTTTCTAATTTGTTTTTTTCTTACACTTTCTTATTTTTCAAACAGAGAAAATACCAAATTTATGAGATCTGTTCTGTTTCACTAGGTCTGTGACAGAGATTTTCCTATAGCATGTATTCACATCAGTATGTGATGCGGGCATGGGGGAAAAATACTTTTCTCTTCAAATATCCCTCCTTAACAACTGTTTTCAAGTAACGACCACTGTGTTTAGTAGGTTATTCTAAGTAGATCATTTTATCTATTCATTTATAGGCTATTAATGTTTATTTTATATCTATTTGAGTGAACATTTACTATGGTTTAGGTGCAGTGGTACCCATGGTATTTCATAGGTAGGGTAGAAGTCTCTTCCTTTTCTTCACACTCAGTAGAAAAGAGAGACACATGAACGGGTGCTGCCATTCCCATGGAAACATAGACACAAGATACAGGAGTCACTCTTCTGATTGACCTCTACATAATCTTATTCCAAGACCATGAAAGATCTATATTTCCTTTATAGAACAGATTAACTGATGCCCAAGGCATATTGTATGTGCTACACTCGAGTTTATACTCCTACCAGTTTACTTGCATGTTTGCTAAGAATCGGTTGGGTTTGTTCCAAAGTCTATTTATGACAGTCACACTTGATGTTATAATTATATGATTTGACTATTGAAAAAAAAAGTGAGCAAAAAGAGAGTTGCTGTTTTTTTGAAAAATTAAGTTATAACTATGTTTTTGCAGAAACTAAAAAGGCAAGTTGGTTAAAAATACTTGTCTTAGTAGAAACAGTTATGTTAATTATAATTATTTTAAAGTGGTAGAAATATATAGATTTTTAAAACAGAAAGAATCTAGAAACATGTTTAATATGCACTATTCTTTTCACCTTAAGTTCTTACCTTTTTTAAAAAAAGTAATTGAAATTGTACTTAGTGTTTTATGTAGACAAGGCGATGGTCAATTCTGAGAAGACTACCCATACAAAAAGAAAATACCGTGACCTGTATAAAAGAAAAATACAGTTGTAGAGATTAATAAATGAATATAGTTTATAATTTATCAGTTACTAGTAATAACTTACCAAGTGGTTGATAAAGTACTACATCAGTTTATAAGGGCTTCTGTAGCCAGTCACCATAAACTGGCTTGCTTAAAATAACAAATGCATCTTTCACAAATTGGGAGGCTAAAAACTTAAAATTAAGGTTTTAGCAGGACCACACTCACTCTACAGGTTGAGGGAGGATGGGTTACATCCTCCTAAATTTTCTCCTAAATTATCATTTGACTTTGAGTTTTGACTTTGTTTGGCTTCAAGGTGCTTCACTCCAATCTTTGCCTCTATGTTTACATGGCCTTCTCCTCATGTGTCTATCCAAATTCCCCTGTTCTGTAAAGACATCATTCATTGGATAAGGACCTACATTAATCTAGTAGGATCTCATTTTAACTTGATTATATCTGCAAAGACTCTATCTCCAAATAATGTCAGATTCTCAAGTTCCAGGTGAGCATTAATTTTTTTAGAGCAATAGTCAACAGAGTACAAGGTATCAAGTATGTTTTAAACTTTTAATGTTTTTGTATATAATTTTTTTTTTTTTTTTTTTTGAGACGGAGTCTGGCTCTGTCGCCCCAGCTGGAGTGCAGTGGTGCGATCTCGGCTCACTGCAAGCTCCACCTCCTGGGTTCACACCATTCTCCTGCCTCAGCCTCCCAAGTAGCTGGGGCTACAGGCGCCCGCCACCACGGCCGGCTAATTTTTTTGTATTTTTAGTAGAGACGGGATTTCACCATGTTCACCAGGGTGGTCTCGATCTCCTGACCTCGTGATCCACCCGCCTCGGCCTCCCAAAGTGCTGGAGTTACAGGCGTGAGCCACCGCGCCTGGCCTGTATATAATTTTTATGAACCCTTGTTTAAACCATTCTTCCAGTGTAACTCATTGGTTGTGAGGAGTGAAAGGTCTACCCATAACTGTGAAAACACGGAGGTGATACTCTCTACCTTTGTCAGGAAAGAACAAAGAAGAACTGGAAAATAATTTTATTTTTAATGTATTTTTTCCAAAACAAATGTGCTTGTATATAAAACCTAGAGTGGGGAAACAAATCTAATACTCCATATCTTGTCCATTCTCAATCACATAAACTATTTTAAACAGGATACTTAGAGAATCCAAGCTGCTACTGAAGATGAAGGGAATACTTAGAAGATTTAGAATCCTAATAATTTATCAGGGATTGCTCTTTGATACTGTAGATGTCCAAAAAGTTAGTAAATTAGTAACAAAACAATTACATGTAATTTCTTAGGACATCTGATGTCTTTAACTGGCATACCTAGTTTTTAGTTTATTTATTTAAATATTACAATAGGTCTGCACCCATGTCTACATAATGGTAATATCTTCTAGTAAAAATAGACAGAAGATTCATTTAATTTAAAAAAATATTTATTTAGTGAACAAAGTGGTAATAGTGCCCAATCTCATAACATTTGCAGGCTACGGAGGGAGATAAAAAATAAAAATAATTATAAATCAATTATAATTTTAATATTGCCCTAATGTTGATTCAAGTGTCCAGTTAACCATCTATGCTACAATTAATTTAGATATTTAAAGTATTACTAATTATGTGATTTGAGTTTAGGAATGTCCCAGTTTTATCATATCTAAGATAGAAAATAGTAAAAGAAAATTACAAAAGTGCACAATTTTCTTAAATACACTATTACACAGCATTAACTTTAACTTTGCATTTACAAATAGTGAAAGAAATTGGGCAGGGCATGGTGGCTCACACCTGTCATCCCAGCACTTTAGAAGGCTGAGGCATGAGGATCACGAGGTCAGGAGATCAAGACCATCCTGGCTAACATGGTGAAACCCCGTCTCTACTAAATATACAAAAAAATTAGCTGGGCCTGGTGGTGGGAGCCCATAGTCCCAGCTAATTAGGAGGCTGAGACAGGAGAATTGTGTGAACCTGGGAGGCAGAGCTTGCAGTGAGGTGAGATCAGGCCACTGCACTCCAGCCTGGGCAACAGAGCGAGACTCTGTCTCAAAAAAA
>NW_012103277.1:1162629-1168062 GCF_000951045.1 Mandrillus leucophaeus | reverse complement strand
ATGTTAGCTCAGTTTCTTAACATTTGAAGTACTGTGTCAGAGCTATAATTGTGCCTTTTCCGCTATATTTGCTATTCTTCAGAATTGTTAGGAATCTCATAGCTAATCATACCAAAACACGAAAACCAAAATATCAGGTTTTTAAAATATGCTTTTTCATATAAAATTTAACTTTTATATATAATAGAAAAAGGTAAAGTGCCCCTAATTTTACAATATTAATTTTCTACAATTTTCAAACTAATCGATTTGAATTATATTGCTTAATTACCCCCTCATCGCCTGTGACATGCTGTCCTCTTCACTAGGAATATAAAGCTCTAAGTCACACCTTTACTGTTGAGCTATGTGATTTCCCTCAAAACTTGAAATGCCAAAGAGCATTCAGTTTACCACTCATTCATTCATTCATTCATTCATTCAACAATTATGCAGCTTTTAACTTTTATTTGAATCATATAATGTTCAACAAATATATACTATCAAATTTGACAGAATATTCTGTCACCTACATTGACAGAATATTTCATAAATATATATAACAATTTTCTATTGCTTTTCACTTGTTATACATTAGTATATTACCACTTTAATTGTAACTACACAGTCATTTTGACTCTTCTGTTCAGAAGAACATTACAAATAGGGTGAATAGAAATAAGCCATCAATTCTGAATGAATTACTTAATATAAAACTTGTATAAATCAAATAAGTACAAAAAATTGTTTCAGGGTTTTATCAAAAAGTATGATATATCTGAGTTTTCACCCTACTTGCAAACAAACAAGTTAGCCTCCCACACATTCACAGATTCTGGCAAAAGATATGAAACCTAGATTAGAGACAAAGAATGTTGCTACTCTCAGCAACGCAGGAAGCTTTGTCACAGGATCCTTGAGGTGTTGCTTTTCCAGCCAGAAACCTCTGTGGCCAATAGCACCTTTGCCCGAGTTTTGCTCGGGTCCATGGGTTTCTTCACCCAGTCTGCACAGCAGGTTTTGCTCGGCCTACACTACTGGCTCAGATCCCATATCTGCCAAAGGTGTGCCAGGCACAGAGTGGCAAGAGGTGTGTGAGTAAGCACGGGATTTGGCATCTGCACAAAGCCAAGTGTGTCACATGCAATGGGATGGGCAGCTCCAGGTGTCAGCCCTTGTGCCAGCTCTGTATGAGGCTACAGCTGAACCAGGTGTACCACAAGCAGCTTCCACTGTGGGCACCAGGGAATGCAGTGGTGCCTGGAAGCTTGGAGATGCCAGGAGCAGCAGAGTCCCAAAGAGGGTGTCACAGCCCTGGCTCAGGGAGTCCATGACGTCTGGGCTCCCTGAAGGGCCACAGCTCTTCTCTCCTTCTTCTGAGCTCTTCTTTCCTTGCCACAACATGGCAAGTGAGGAGTGTGTTTCAGTCCTATTTGTGTTAAACCTCTTTCAGTCCCACCATTTGGTGGGACCTGAGTTCTTGTCCCATGTCCAGGAAGAACAAGGTATGTGGACAACTGGAGGGTAAGCAAGGCAGAGAGGAGCTCTACTGAGTGACAGAACAGCTCTCAGTAGACCTGAAGTGGATAGCTTCTTTCTGCAGGCAGGTCAGCCAGGGGAGTGTCCAGCTCTCAGCAAAGAGAAGACCTGTCGTGGGTAGCTCCTTCTTGTAGCAGGTAGTCCCAGTGTCTGTGTGAATCTGGCTCATACGGTTTCACTGTGTCCCCACCCAAATCTCATCTTGAATTGTAACTCCCACAATTCCCACCTATTATGGGAGAAACCTGGTGGGAGGTGATTGAATCGTGTGGGCAGGTCTTTCCTGTGCTGCTCTTGTGATAGTGAATGAGTCTCATGAGATCTGATAGTTTTAAAAATGGGAGTTTACCTGCACAAGCTCTCTTTCATTGTCTGCCACCATGTGAGACATGTTTCGCCTTCCCCAGCCAGGTGGCACTGTGAGTCCAATAAACCTCTTTATTTTGTAAATTGCCCAGTATCCGGTATGTCTTTATCAGCAGCATGAAAATGGACTAATACAGTAAATTGGTACCAGGAGTAGTGTGCTGCTGAAAACATACCTGAAAATGTGAAAGCAACTTTGGAATTGGGTAGCAGGCCGGGTTGGAACACTCTGGGGGTGCTTGGAAAAAGATGGGAAAATGTGGGAAGGTTTGGAACTCCCTAGAGATTTGTTTAATGGGTTTTACCAAAATGTTGATAGTGATATACGATGAAACCCAGGCTGAGGTGTTCTCAGATGAAGATGAATAATTTGTTGGAAACTTGAGTAAAGGTGACTCGGATATATTTTAATGAAGAGATGGGAATCATTTTGCCTCTGCCCTAGAGATTTGTGAAATTTTGAACTTGAGGGAGATGATTTAGGGTATCTGGTAGAAGAAATTTCTAAGCAACGAAGCATTCAAGTGGTTACTTGGGTGCTGTTAAAAGCGTTCAGTTTTTATAAAGGAAACAGAGCATAAAAGTTCAAAAACTTTGCAGCCTGACAATGTAATAGAAAATAAAAACCCATTTTGTGAGGAGAAATTCAAGCTGGCTGCAGAAAATTACTTAAGTAACAAGGAGCTGTATGTGAATCACCAAAATAATGGGGAAAATGTCTCTAGCGCATGTCAGAGGTTTTCACAGCAGTCCCTCCCATCACAGACCTGGAGGCCTAGGAGAAAATGGTTTTGCGGGCTGGCTGAGGGTCCCTGTGCTGTGTGCAGCCTAGGGACTTGGTGACCTGCGTCCCAGTCACTCCAGCCATGGCTGAAACGAGCCAAGGTAGAGCTCGAGCCATGGCTTCAGAGGGTGGAAGTCCCAATCCTTGGCAGTGTCCACATGTTGTTGAGTTTGAGGGTGCACAGAAGTAAAGAATTGAGGTTTGTGTCCGGGCACATTGGCTCATTCCTGTAATCCCAGCACTTTGGGAGGCCAAGGCTGTTGGATCACCTGAAGCCGGGAGTTCAAGATCTGCCTAGCCAACATGGGGAAACTGCATCTAAATTTCAGAAGATGTGTGAAAATGTCTGGATGCCCAGGCAGAAGTTTGCTGCAGGAGGAGGGCACTCATGGAGAACTTTTGCTAGGGCAGTGAGGAAGGGAAATGTGGGTATGGTGTCAGAGTCATAGAGTCACTACTGGGGCACTGCCTAGTGGAGCTGTGAGTAGAGGGCCACCATCCCACAGACCCGAGAATGGTAGATCCACCAATGGCTTGCACCATGTGCCTGGAAAAGCCATAGACTCTCAATGCCAGCCAGCCTGTGAAAGTAGCTGGGAGGGAGTCTGTACTCTGCCAAGCCACATGGGTGGAGCTGCTCAAGACCATGGGAACCCACTTCTTGCATCAACGTGAACTGGATGCGAGACATGGAGTCAAAGGACAACATTTTGGAGCTTTAAGATTTAACTGCTCTGCTGGATATCAGATTTGCATGGGGCCTGTAGTCCTTTTATTTTAGTCAATTTCTCCCATTTGGAATGGCTGTATTTACCAAATGCCTGTACCCCATTGTATCTAGGAAGTAACCAACTTGCTTTTAATTTTGCAGGCTCATAGGTGGAAGGGACCTGCCTTGTCTTAGATGAGACACTGGACTGTGGACCTTTGAGTTAATGCTGAAAATAGTTAAGACTTTGGGGGACTTTTGGGAAGGTGTGATTGGTTTTGAAATGTGAGGACATGAGATTTGGGAATGGCCAGGGGTGGAATGATTTGATTTGTCTGTGTCTCTGCCCAAATCTCATTTTGAGTTGTAACTCCCACAATTCCCACCTGTTGTGGGAGGAACAAGGTGGGAGGTGATTGAATCATGAGACAGGTCTTTCCTTCTCTGTTCTTGTGATAGTGAATGAGTCTCAGGAGATCCAATGGTTTTAAAAATGAGAGTTTTCCGGCACAAGCTCTTTTCTCTTGTCTGCCACCATGTGAGGTGTGCTTTTCACCTTCCATCATGATAGTAAGGCCTCCCTGCCATGTGGCACTGTGAGTCCAATAAACCTCTTTGTTTTGTATTTGCCCAACCTCGGATATGTCTTTTTCAGCAGCATGAAAATGGGCTAATATAATGGCTGAGTCCAGGGTTTTTATGGAAGGGAGGAAGTGCATGATATTGGTTCATGAATGTGGACTCCACCTGAAACTGGCAAGCTGGCCACCAGTCTTCACATCTTCCCTGGCTTGAAGTTGGGGCTTCACTGGGGATCCACTCCTTTCTGTCCAGGAATCTGTCTGCCTCCTGTCACCATCAAGCTGTCCACGGTGTCCAGGTTGTCCCTGCTGAGGGATGCATGCAGGCCCACACTGAGCCCCCTTCAGTCCCACCCTGACCATCCTCCCACACTCATCAGTGCCCAAAGTCTGGAGAGGGCCAAGGTAGCAGGGAGGGGAGCTGGCATGTCAGCACCACCTTGAGTGCATGCACAAACAGCCAGGTTGCAACAGCACTTGCTATCAGCTACACCTTTGCTTCAAAAATATAGCAGGCACCAGGAGTAGGGAAAAGCCAGTTAGCAGGAGAAGATACTTCCGAGCCTGCAGGGACAGGGGGAGGTTCCCTGGCCCCTGAGAACACAGAGATGCCCAGGTCTGGAACTGCGGCTGGGTTTCTGCAGCTGCGCTCGGGAATGTGGAGCTCCTGCCCTGCCAACTCAGTAGGGGGCGGGGCTCCTGCCTGTTCCCAGTTCCACTGGCTCCATGGAGTGCACAGCCCTGGTGGCACCTCCCTTGCTGTCACTGGCATCACTGCAGTGGCTGCTGCAGACAGGTGGCCACCACCATCAGCTTAAGCTTAATGTCCACATTCATCCTACTGGTCTCCCACATTCAATGAGGGCAATAAAAAGATGGGTATGCGGATGCTTCACACACAGGTTTTTATCAAAACCGAAGAGTTCCAAGTTTAGAAGACCGTCAGTCTTTCAAGGTGGGTGATAACCAAACTGCCCAAACTTTCTCCCAAAAGTTAATAGAGACATGATCTGTAAAGTTATTATAGACATTATATAGATAATATAGACATTATGAATATTGTTCTGGTAATGAAACAAATCTGCATGAGGAGTTACTATTTGTGTCTTCCAAGACCATTGGTATACATGGTCCTTGAAAAGAGAGTCTAGAAAATAAGTTATACATAATTAACTCTTCAGAAGACATTCAGAAACAAAAGAGACTCATGAAGAATTATCTCCCAATGGGTAAGTCTAACACTCAAATAATATTTTGTATCAGAACAGTTTTAGTCAATTTATTGTATTTCCATGGCACAAATGCTTGTTTTAATTATTTTTTTTTTAGACAGAGTCTTGCTCTGTCACTTAGGATGGAGTGAAGGGGCACAATCTTGGCTCACTGCAACCTCTGCCTCCCAGGTTCAAGCGATTTTTATGCCTCCTGAGTAGCCTCCTGAGTAGCTGGGATTACAAGTGTGCACCAACATACCC
>NW_012103277.1:1158408-1162579 GCF_000951045.1 Mandrillus leucophaeus | reverse complement strand
TGTCTCAAAAAAAAAAAAAAAAAAAAAAAAGAGAAATCTGCCTACTCCTCTAACTGTGACAAATAATTGAAAATAACATTCAATGTCTTGTATTTAGTGACCTGCAACGTAGGCAAATCTAAATATTTCCACTCTAACTGAGTTACACTTTTGTCATTAATGCAAAAATTTTAAAGACACTCAACCTTTTAAATTAAAAACTTATTTAATATAGCTAACTTATATAAATATTTGAAATGTTGAAATGTTAAGATTTTTTTTGGTACAATTAAAATTAAACTTAGGAGAACATATAATTAACATTATATCCTTTAGAAACAAATATGGATTCTTTTTAATTGCAGGTAGATGCTTTTGTGTTGTCTAGATTAAAATGAAAACGACTAAGAAAAAATGTGAAAAAAGTAAGAGAAAGAAAGGTGATTATGTACTTATTTTTATTGTATAAATTATCAAGGTATTTTTCATTTAAATTAATAAATTTTACTTTTTAGAACAACTTCAGGTTTACATAAAAATTGAGCAGAAGATACATTAAGCTGAAATTGTGATTCAATTATTTCTATTGGCATTTTAGCTACATTTCTTTAAAAATTTTCCAGTAAAATTCACTTAAAGTGCATGCAACTAAGTTTAGTGTCATGGTAAAGATGTAATGCTATAAAGCCAGATTGTTGATTTAGAATTTTAACTTTGCTCATTTCCAGCAATCAACATCTAATACATTATTTATTTACTTTCTCCGTGCAATAGTTTCCTCACCTCTTGAGGGGGATTTTATTAACTTCTACCTCATTGGTTTATTGTGAAGTTGGATAAATCACACTTTCCTAAGTTCTTATAGCAGCATATGGTTTATAGTAATTATATAATAACTGATAACATTTTAAAACAATAAACAATAAAGTATGGTTAAGAGTGAAGCTTTTGAACTGAAGTCTTTCTTTTCAAATCTGATTCTGTCATTGTATATTCTTAGCAGATATACTTAATTTTTCTGCAGTTTTGTTTGCTGGCATAGAAAATACAAATAGTGGTAGTATCTATCTTAAATATTCGCCAATTGACTAAATAATTGGGGCATGTAAAGCACTTAGCAGAGGGTCTAGAACATAGCAAGCACTTATTACTGTTGTAAAAGTGAAAGCTCCTACTTAGTGTAGTATTCACATTTCAAGTACACATGTACTTGAAGTATGCATAACATACAGGTCAATTCATTTTATTTCTTGTGTTTCTAAATGTGGCACTAGTTGTAAATTCAGTAAATCTGTGTTTTTCTTAATTTTGAATTTTTATCATTTTTTAAAATTTTTACGACTTTACAGATATATGTTCACAAGCATTATAGTTCACAAATACAATAGCTCTAATATATATTATAGTTCTGTATATTTCTGGTTTGTAAAAATAATTAGTGAAACTCAGCTACATTATTTCATGCTCTTTTATTTAATAAAACACTTTTACCAGGATTATTTCAGAAAACAACCTCTATGGCTAAAAAGTAAACAAAATTAATCTATTTCATTAGTTTAATTCTTCTTTAAAGACGTAAAAAAATAAACAGTTTTGGAAATATGTCTCTAGTGTTTACAATGTGTTAGGTAGTCCTCTGATACTGGATGTTAGTGATCTGTATATGAAAACTGTAAGCATGCTTACTTTTCTGATGCAGTTTTCCACCTAGACATACAGATGCAGAAGAAAAAGGATACAAAGACAAGTGAAATGCTGAAATTGGTTGTTTGGAGGAAAAGTACTTAAATATGTGTGTGATAGTAAAGCAAAAATAAGGTGATATGATAGAGTCACCAAAAACAACTATAAGATTAAGTACTTTGCCTATGTCAGGAATTAAAATAAATCCTTAATTATATAGTTTAATATTTATAGCCTTTATATCTTTTTAAATTAGTCAAAGTGCTATGTTAAGTATTAGTTCATTTGAGTCTCAAAATCTTTCTATGCAACAAATTAAGCAGACTTTTTTTTTTATACAAATATGGAGACTTGGATGTACAGTGGCCACATGACTTACCAACAACAATGATTGGGAAGAAAAATAAATAATGCTTAAACCCTTTTCTCAAAAAGTTATTATTTCTTCCTGTTTCAGGGTCATGGGCCTAATATGTTAGCTCAGTTTCTTAACATTTGAAGTACTGTGTCAGAGCTATAATTGTGCCTTTTCCGCTATATTTGCTATTCTTCAGAATTGTTAGGAATCTCATAGCTAATCATACCAAAACACGAAAACCAAAATATCAGGTTTTTAAAATATGCTTTTTCATATAAAATTTAACTTTTATATATAATAGAAAAAGGTAAAGTGCCCCTAATTTTACAATATTAATTTTCTACAATTTTCAAACTAATCGATTTGAATTATATTGCTTAATTACCCCCTCATCGCCTGTGACATGCTGTCCTCTTCACTAGGAATATAAAGCTCTAAGTCACACCTTTACTGTTGAGCTATGTGATTTCCCTCAAAACTTGAAATGCCAAAGAGCATTCAGTTTACCACTCATTCATTCATTCATTCATTCATTCAACAATTATGCAGCTTTTAACTTTTATTTGAATCATATAATGTTCAACAAATATATACTATCAAATTTGACAGAATATTCTGTCACCTACATTGACAGAATATTTCATAAATATATATAACAATTTTCTATTGCTTTTCACTTGTTATACATTAGTATATTACCACTTTAATTGTAACTACACAGTCATTTTGACTCTTCTGTTCAGAAGAACATTACAAATAGGGTGAATAGAAATAAGCCATCAATTCTGAATGAATTACTTAATATAAAACTTGTATAAATCAAATAAGTACAAAAAATTGTTTCAGGGTTTTATCAAAAAGTATGATATATCTGAGTTTTCACCCTACTTGCAAACAAACAAGTTAGCCTCCCACACATTCACAGATTCTGGCAAAAGATATGAAACCTAGATTAGAGACAAAGAATGTTGCTACTCTCAGCAACGCAGGAAGCTTTGTCACAGGATCCTTGAGGTGTTGCTTTTCCAGCCAGAAACCTCTGTGGCCAATAGCACCTTTGCCCGAGTTTTGCTCGGGTCCATGGGTTTCTTCACCCAGTCTGCACAGCAGGTTTTGCTCGGCCTACACTACTGGCTCAGATCCCATATCTGCCAAAGGTGTGCCAGGCACAGAGTGGCAAGAGGTGTGTGAGTAAGCACGGGATTTGGCATCTGCACAAAGCCAAGTGTGTCACATGCAATGGGATGGGCAGCTCCAGGTGTCAGCCCTTGTGCCAGCTCTGTATGAGGCTACAGCTGAACCAGGTGTACCACAAGCAGCTTCCACTGTGGGCACCAGGGAATGCAGTGGTGCCTGGAAGCTTGGAGATGCCAGGAGCAGCAGAGTCCCAAAGAGGGTGTCACAGCCCTGGCTCAGGGAGTCCATGACGTCTGGGCTCCCTGAAGGGCCACAGCTCTTCTCTCCTTCTTCTGAGCTCTTCTTTCCTTGCCACAACATGGCAAGTGAGGAGTGTGTTTCAGTCCTATTTGTGTTAAACCTCTTTCAGTCCCACCATTTGGTGGGACCTGAGTTCTTGTCCCATGTCCAGGAAGAACAAGGTATGTGGACAACTGGAGGGTAAGCAAGGCAGAGAGGAGCTCTACTGAGTGACAGAACAGCTCTCAGTAGACCTGAAGTGGATAGCTTCTTTCTGCAGGCAGGTCAGCCAGGGGAGTGTCCAGCTCTCAGCAAAGAGAAGACCTGTCGTGGGTAGCTCCTTCTTGTAGCAGGTAGTCCCAGTGTCTGTGTGAATCTGGCTCATACGGTTTCACTGTGTCCCCACCCAAATCTCATCTTGAATTGTAACTCCCACAATTCCCACCTATTATGGGAGAAACCTGGTGGGAGGTGATTGAATCGTGTGGGCAGGTCTTTCCTGTGCTGCTCTTGTGATAGTGAATGAGTCTCATGAGATCTGATAGTTTTAAAAATGGGAGTTTACCTGCACAAGCTCTCTTTCATTGTCTGCCACCATGTGAGACATGTTTCGCCTTCCCCAGCCAGGTGGCACTGTGAGTCCAATAAACCTCTTTATTTTGTAAATTGCCCAGTATCCGGTATGTCTTTATCAGCAGCATGAAAATGGACTAATACAGTAAATTGGTACCAGGA
>NW_012103277.1:1114248-1151493 GCF_000951045.1 Mandrillus leucophaeus | reverse complement strand
AAAAATTTATTTTCTTTTAAAATCATTAAGAAGCAAATGGAGTTTTACTAAGATGCAAAAATGTGTAAAATATTTAAACATATTAGCAAATATGATACTGACGCCAGGCTCAGTGGCATGCACCTGGAATCCCAGCTACCAGGGATTCTGAGGCAGGAAGATGACTTCAGACCTGAAGTTCAATACCAGATACCAGCCTGGGCAACCCAGTGAGACCCCATCTATCAAATATATATATATACACACAAACACACACACATATACATATATATATATAGAGAGAGAGAGAGAACATGTACATATATGTTTATATTATATATTATTTATTACATTGATAAATATAAACTTCATAATGTACTATCAATAGTTATGAGACTTTAAAAACTAACTTGACTTTTCACATCTATATTTATCAGTCCCTATTACTAATAAAATATTTAGCAATTTGCTATATTAAAGAAAATTATACAATTCTTAATGAATATACATATGTATTTCAATATAGTATCTGATAGTATTACTGGAGGTGCAAACATTTTGAGTGTTTTTTGCAGAACCATCAAGTTTAATTATTCATAAAAAAAATTCCGAACTAACTTACAAAACACATTAACTGGAGAGTCCAAATTATGTATGTTATGAACTACACATAATTATGTAGGTAACTCTAGCTATGTGTCATACACAGTTGATGTAACATATATGTTACATCTTGAAATCCCAATTTCTTTATCTGTATTTATGTAATAGGACTATTCTGAGAATAAACCAAAAAAAGTATGTAATATCCTTAAAGAATATTTAGTAGATGCTCAAAATTGCTGTTTTTTTAAAATGCTAATTCTGCTGCTGCTGTTGATGAAGATGGCCCTTGAATTTTTGCTTCTCTTTTATTGGTAGCAAAACTTTATGGTCTTGATAACCTAGAAACCTTTGTTGATTACTCTAAATGACAAAATATAGTTGTAGCCCATGAAGAATCAAATAAAAAGAAGTTGTGAATTAAATTTACTTGCTAAGAGATTAAGAGAAGTATATTGACTTATATAATAAGCTAAAATGATTTTTTTCCTAACTATAGACTTGTGAAATGAGAAAAGCTAATGATGATGAAATTTCAGGGTGAACACACCAATAATGAATAACAAGATCAAAGCAGTAATAAAAAAGTATCCCATCAAATAGAAGCCCAGACCCTGACGGCTTTACAGCTAAATTCTACTAAAACTTTAAAGAAAAAGGGAAATAAGTCTTACTCAAATTATTCCAAAAATTGGAAAAGAATACTTTCAAATTCATTCTATGAGAGCAGCATTACTTTAATATCAAAACCAGACAAGAACTCAACCAAAAAAAAAAAAATGTCAGGAGAATATCTCTGATGAATATAGATGCAAAAATCCAGAACAAAATACTAGTAAACTTAATTCAACAATACATAATAAGGATTATTTACCATGATCAAATGGGATTAATCACAGAGATGCAAGGATGGTTCAACAGAGCAACAAATGATCTACATCAAATTAACTGAATCAAGGATGAAAACCATATGATCATGTCCATAGATACTGAGAAGGCATTTTATAAAATTTGGCATTCCTTCATAATAAAAACTCTCAATAAGCCTGGCAATGAAGGAACATTTCACAACACAATGAAACCGTATATGACAAAGTTGCAGCTAACATTATACTGAATGAGAAAAAGTTGAAAGTTTTTTTCTGTAAGATTTGGAAAAAGAGAAGGATGCTCATTTCAACAGTTTTATTTAACATAGTACTGGAAATTCTAGCCAGAGCAATCAGGCAAGAGAAAGAAATAAAGGGCATCCAAATCAGAAAAGAGACTGTCAAATAGTTCTTATATTTAGGTGACATGAATATATGTGTGTGTGTGTGTGTGTGTGTGTGTGTGTGTGTGTGTGTATAATCTTAAAGATTACACCAAAAAGCACATAAAACTAATAAAAGAATTTAGTAAAATTGCAGGACACAAAATCAATATATAAAGTCAGTAGTGTTTCTATACATCCATGGTGAACAATCTAAAAAAAAAAAAAAATCAAAAAAGCAATTCTATTTACAATAACAACAAAATAAAATAAAATAAAATAAAATGGGTGTAAACTTAACCAAGGAGGTGAGAGATCTCTACAATGAAAACTATAAAACATTGATGAAAGAAATTGAAAAGGACATAATTATTTGTATCATTTTCATTTATATGGAAAGAATCCCTTGTTCATGGATTCAAACAAATAACATTGTTTAAAGGTCCATATTATCCAAAGTTATCTACAGATTCAATGCAATCCCTATCAAAATACTGATGCCATTATTTACGGAAATAGAAAAAACAATTTCAAAATTTGTATGAAAATGTAAAATCTTGAACAGTCAAAGCAATCTTGAGCAAACTGAAAGCTGGAGGCATCACCTTGTGTTACTTCAAAATATGCTACAAAGCTATAATAACCAAAACTGTACTGACGTAAAAGCAGACACATACACCAATAAAACAGAATGGAAACCCAGAGATAAATTCATTTATATAATCAACTAATTATTGTCAAATGCACCAAGAACAGATATTGGGGAAAAGACAGTGTCTTCCATTAAATGATGTTGAGAAAATGAGAATCTACATATAGGAAAGTAAATCTAGACCCCTATCCCTTATCATACACAAAAACAAACTCTAAATGAATTAAAGATTTAAATGCAAGATCTAAAGCTATAAAACTACTAGAAGGAAACATAAGGGAAATACTTCATAAAATTGAAGTGGGCATTATTTGAATAAGACCTCAAAAGCACAGGCAACAAAATAAAAAATTGTATTACATAAGCTAAAAAGTTCCTGCAGAATAAAGAAAAGAATTAATAAAGTGAAGAGACAACTTGCCAAATGAGAGAAACTATATGCAAATATTCATCTGACAATGAGTTAATATACAAAATGTATAAGGAACCTAATGAACTCAATAGCAGAAAAAAAAAATCCAGTTAAAAATGAGCAAAATTCCTGAATAAACATTTCTTTAAGGAAGACATACAAATAACCAACAGATATATGAAAAATATTCAACATCACTAATCTTCAGAGAAATGCACATCAACACCACAGTGAGGTACCACTTCACCTCATTTAGAATGGCTACTATAAAAAAAAGATAAAAAATAACAAAAATGTTGGCCAGTATGTGGAAAAAGGGGAGCTCTTACACACTGCTGGTAGGAATATAAATTATTCTGTATTGTGAAAACAGTATGGAAACTAGAAAAAGTCAGTATCTATTCCTTTAAGGTTGGACTCTTTAATTCCTCAAAAAATTAAAAACAGAACTCACATAATCTAACCATCCCATTTCTGGGTAAGCATTCAAAAGAAATGAAATCAGTATGTGGAAGAGACATGTACACACTCATGTTTATTGGAGCATTTTTCACAATAGCCAAGATATGTAATAAACTTAAATACTCATCGACAGGTGAATGAATAAAGAAAATGTGGTATACACACACACACACACACACACACACACACACACAATGGAATATGATTCTGCCATGAAGCAGAATGAACTCCTATCATTTGTGGCAACATAGATGGATCTGGAAGACATTTTTAAGTGAAATAACATAATTTTCAGTTAACAGGCATAGAAAGACAAACATCACGTGATCTTACTCATATGTGAAATCTAAAAATGCTGATCTCATAAAAGTGAGTAGAACAGTAGTTACTAGTGACTGGGGAGGGCAGGGGGAAGGAGAGGAGAGGGAGAGAGGCTGGTCAATAGGTACAAGTTTACAGTTGGAAAGAATTTTATTGTTTTATTACACGATAGGGTGACTACAGACAATAATAATGTAGTGTGTATTTCAGGATAACTAGAAGACACCTAGCCTTTAAATATTGTCAAGACTAGAAAATGATTAATGATTAAAGTAATGTATGTGGTAATTACCCCAATTCGATTATTACATTATGTATACACGCACTGAAGCATCACATTGTATCTCATAGATATGTACAAATAATATGTGTCAAATATAAATTATTTTTAAGTAACTTTATTCAAGTGAGAATGGGGAGTTTTCTTTCACTTAATTATCCTGAGCCTTTATTAACTTCCTTCACTTTAGCATCTTGAATCCAGTAAATGTTTTTAGATAAGAGACATTTACAAAATTACTGCTCTCCCATTTTATGCAAGAATGAAGGTGCTTAGCTTTTCCTATCTGAATTTTTTGCTAAAACTAAACTAATTAGACATTCCTAAGATTTTGAATCTTGGTAATGAAGACACAAAAAATGATTTGGATGTGTTACAGGAGCAGTACACTGATAGGGAATATTTTATGCTACTTACACGCCAGATAGCTGCCCTATCTTGTTCCTATAGCTTATCAGGTAGGGTAGTATAGATAAAGCAAATAAAATTTTTAGAAAATTGCTACTTTATATTATTTAAAATGTGAAAAAATATAATTAGGAATCAGAGTTTGTGTGTATTTTATTCTTATTACATTGTGCTTATCCTATTATTTCAAATACTAATGTAGCACTTACCAGAAATTCTGCTTTCAACATGCCAGCATGGGTTACCATATATTTCTAATATGTGTGTTTGTTTGTGTATGTGATTATATGTCTATGAGAAAATACAAACTTTAAGATTAAGTAAAGGACATTGAAGAGCCATATATCATTTGGTACAAGTAGATGAAAAAAGTATTTGCAGGAAAAAATGAACCACCAAGTCAGAGTTTCTCACCGTTTTTGCAGATTTGAGTCAGCTCTTAGACTTAAGGTTCTTAAATAAACAGCAGTTTATTTCACTTGAGATCCTAGTATGCTAATATAAAGCCACTTTTTTTTTTTTTTTTTTTTTAACCATAATTTGCCTTCTCTTTACCTTTGACTTAACTTCAGGGCATTCAAACATGGATTTTTGAATAGAGAAAGGAGTCCAAACTTACAGGAATGGATATTGATTTTTTCAAAGTTTCTGAGCGAACTTGAATTCCTGAAGACACCAGATAGATGCCGCTGGGCTATACCAATGAGGCACGTGATAAACGGAGTTTGACCAGAGAACATCACATACTCAACTCAGCGGAACTTTGAAACCAGCAGATATTCCTTGCTTTAATTCCTGTGTCTGTAGTTAGAACAGACAACTTCAGGAACTAAAGAATCCCCACTGAAAGTGTAGCCAAGAGCAAGAAAAAGCTAGTCACAGAATCCATGTTACCCTATATAAAGCTTTGAAATGTGGTCCACTTCTGGCCCACCAGATTCCCACAATTTTTATGACTAATAGGAAAAACACACGTATTTGTGTCAAGAATTACTGACAGTCATCGCCAATTGCCTGAATAACAGAAACAATATTCAAGTTGAAAATGAATGAATGCTTGTTTTTATTTTGTCTAATATGAACTAAGTCTTATCTGATTTGTCCCTCCACATTGTTTGACGTACCTAACAGAATTCTATTATTCAGTGAAAATGGTATATTCAGGGAGCACAGCAGGAGGTAAAAATAAATGAAACTTACCTGAATAGCTATCTCAGCATTCTGACATGTCCTCTAACACACCACATTGCTGCAGTATGACAGCTCACTCATGGAAATTCTGAAGAAAAGTGAAGATGGGGCATTCTCTAAAGGGGCATAATTTTAAAATGAAACTGCTTATCAGATGTCTAGAAAAGGAGATGGCCTGATACACACAGGAAAAATTTAATTAGGGCTGCTATAATATTTTGGAGCAATAAGTTAGATTAAATTAACCAGTCCATTTAGATATGTTCTCTTCTATTATGAGCTAAAAAGATCATTATATTTTGACAATGCATAGATCAAATATATGCTAATTTATACTTCTCTGCAATCTTGTTCTCTTGATTATTTTTCTTCTTTTAGCAGGCTATTATTTTCTCAAGAGGATTTACAAGTAGCATTCACTGGTCATGACAAACCTTCAATTAACTGGCTTTCCTGCAGTGTGTATTATTATTATTTCATTATCAAGTTGTCTTTTCATTCTTTTTTCACTCTTTCAAGTTATTTATTTATTGCAATTGGACTACACGCAATTTTCTTAATTATTTTTAATGACACTTTTGTTAACACTAACACATTTTTTCACAAAGTTATTCTAGAAAAAAAATGGAGTCGGATTTAAATTTGTTCTTCAAAAGACAGATTCAAAGGAACAAGCTCTGTCTGATATAGGAAACCGGTAAAGTAAGTTTTAGCTTTGTGTTGCTCAAATGTACCTCTCAGGGTCTTGGTTTCCTTATTTATAAAATTAAGGAGTTGGCCGGGCGCGGTGGCTCAAGCCTGTAATCCCAGCACTTTGGGAGGCCAAGACAGGCGGATCATGAGGTCAGGAGATCAAGACCATCCTGGTTAACACGGTGAAACCCCGTTTCTACTAAAAAATACAAAAAACTAGCCGGGCAAGGTGGTGGGCGCCTGTAGTCCCAGCTACTCCGGAGGCTGAGGCAGGAGAATGGCGCAAACCCGGGAGGCGGAGCTTGCAATGAACTGAGATCCAGCCACTGCACTCCAGCCTGGGCGACAGAGCGAGACTCCGTCTAAAGATAAATAAATAAATAAATGAATAAATAAAAAATAAAATAAAATGAAATAAAATTAAGGAATCACCTTAGAAGATTTTTAATCTCTAATGTTGTGAATTTCTCTTTGGCAATGCTCTTATATAACTAAAATAGTAAATGATTTTAAAACTGAAATTTTAGCTCAGTAATTGGCATTACATTTTTGAGTTCCTGAAAACAATTAACTCTTATAGATATCAGTTTCTTCATTTAAAAAATGGAGTCAATGATTCTAAACATTTTCCCTTTCAGAATGGATAATGATGGCTTGTGCTACAAGTTTAATATACATGAATTATTTTATATCTCCAGATAACATGATTGATTTTCTCACTGATTTGTGTAGCTTCATTTTCACCTATCAAAACTTCAACAAGGTATAAAATATGGCCACAACTTGAAGTAGATTAAATGTGGTGTGGATTAGTGAGTGCTATTTATATGCCGAAGATACACTAGTGTCACCTCAAAAAGCAGTTCAATAATACACATTTGCCAAGGTTGGGATAGTTTAGGAAGTCTGTACTAGTGGTTGTTTTTGGCATGAGAGATGTCTGGTCTGGCCTCCACGAAACCCTGCCGCATCTGAGTCTCAGGAGAAGTTACCGAAGCCTGACTGTGCCTGCCCAGACACCAAGAAGACGTGTGATGCATGTTATCATTGAGAAAAGAGAGCACTGTGGACAACTATTTTATTATTATTATTATTTGAGATGGAATTTTGATCTTGTTGCCCAGGCTGGAGTGCAGAGGAGCAATCTCGACTCACTGCAACCTCTGCCTCCCAGGTTCAAGCGATTTTCCTGCCTCAGCCTACACAGTAGCTGGGATTATAGGTGCGCACCACCAAGCCTGGCTAATTTTTGTATTTTTAGTAGAGACAGGGTTTCACCATGTTGGCCAGGCTGGTCTCAAACTCTGGACCTCAGGTGACCCACCTGTATCAGCTTCTCAAAGTGCTGGGATTACAGGCATGAACCATCGCTCCCGGCCCAACACTGTGGACATCTAATTGAAGCCCACAAGGAGTGCACAGGCTCTCTGAGATTTAAGACATGAAATAGTGTTCTTGAAAAATGAAGATTAAATAGTTTCAGGAACTTTAATGAACTTTCATAAATGGAAAAAGTATTTCTGATTTATTTTTTAAAACAAATATTAGTGGACAAAGAAAAAAAACAACTCAATTAGAGTACAACTAGGAAAGCTGGGAAATATTTTAGAAATACATTTTTGAAAGCATGAAGAATTTCTAATATAGTAAATATTTGAGGGGTCAAACTCCTGGATTAATGTAAGTCGAAAATTTGGAGGTAATTTTTCCCTATGAACTCCAAAATAAACTGAGCCTCAGAAAAGCCACATAGAAAGTGGCAGTTGGAGTTAAGATAAGCACAATTTTAAAGTCTCTTAGGCCTCAGTATAATTACAAAAATATTTAACATAAGAACAAAAAAAAATATTATTCCCACTTGGCATATGAAAAACATTAAAAAGACTAATTAATTTGATGAAGTCACATAATGTATTGATGTTAGAGATAATCAAGCTTTCAATGATAAAACTGTCTACCAAAAAGTCTGGAAAGAAGGTATTGAAGCATAGTTATTATTTAGATATTTTAAAAAGAAGACAAAGATATATGGGCAGTCCAGTTAATAGAATTGGGGGATGGAATGCAGTGTGTCAAGTCAGACTTTCATATTCTGATGACTTGAAGCTTGACTTTCCAGACCTAGAAATAGTCTAATATGTGGTTAAAACCTTTCAGCCCAAAGTAAATATGGTACTAGTAGCAAGTTTGCTTTCTTCACCTGAAAATCATTTTCTTTTGATAATATAAGGTAGAAAAAGAGACTAGAAAAACAATCAACATGTATTGATGTTATGTATTTTCACATTATTATAACATGTATGAGCAATAACGTCAGTATGAAAGTAATGTGTTCTTATGTCCAATGAACATCAAACTGCACTCAGTGAGCTGCATTGTAGCTACATAAAAAAAAATACTGTTACTTTTGTCCTTGGAAATTAGATATGTTTATTATGGCCTAATGAGATCCACTCATGAGTTTTCTGTTCTCTCCTGTAATGAGGAAAGTCAGGAATGTCACAAATTCAATTAACCTGATAATTTATGAATTTTCATATCATATCTTATTACTCCATCAAGATAGAATTTTTCCAACTTTATTACAATGTCTCATTATCAATATTATTATCAATACTAATAACAAATGAATAATTATTGTCCTCTGTTATTTATGCTTTATTAATTATTTGACTACAACTGTATTTATTTAAAAGGTTTATTACTATATATTTTATGTGTTTGTATATATCTGTCACTGACTTTATAGGTATGTTTATTATTTAATTGTGTACCTTAATAAATTATAAATTACTCAAAGAAGGAATCCAAGTCTCTTTGCAATTATAGAAAAAATTCTAGACATTTTGCAATTCTCTAGAGTGGCTGAAACCATGGCATCATTCTAATATTTTGGGTTTTCAAGAAATGTTTCTAAACCCAGACTTCTAGCATACTTCTCAGTAAAGAAGAATATTCTTCTCATTTATAAGGTCATTTATCTTCACTATAGAACTCTAATTATTCACATTATGAGTTTATAGGGTACATGGTTTTAAGATCCAAGACTGCAGGGGACATTTTACACCACAGCACGGGGGAGCAGCTTAGTCACTGTCCTGGGGATTAGGTTGAGAAATGTCTCTGGAACTCCTTAGCTCTAATAAAATGTTTTCAGAGCTGTGGATACATAACTACTTCTTAGTGAATGTGTTATGAAAAATGTAGAATGAATCTGAGAGTCATATAAGTCAGTTTTTTTTTCTTCCCATAATACACATTTTAAATTAAAAGAAAGTCTATACTTCGGGGCAACATAGGTACTTTGAATAACTGCTCTCAAAATATTTGCTTTACCACGGAAATTGAAAAATCTTATCTATATATAATGCAGAACTTATAAATAACACTAAAAAAAGAGCCCAAAGCATATGAATGCCAAGGTAAACAAACTTAGCTCCTGATTGTCCTCCCTGACTTTTCTAATCTCCAAATTTTGGTCACAATGGAACAAAAGAGGCTTTCTTATCTTTTGTCCTGCTCACACTTCTATAAGAATGATAACTAGACAGGGCCTGGTGGCTCATGCCTGTAATCCCTGCACTTTGGGAGGCCATGGCGGGTGGATCGCGTGAGCTCGGACCAGCCTGGACAATATGATGAAACCTCATCTCTACAAAGAATACAAAAGTTAGCTAGACACAGTGTTGTGCCCCTGTAGTTTCAGCTACTCAGAAGGCTGAGATGGGAGGATTTCTTGAGCCCAGGAGGTCAAGGCTGCAGTGAACCATAATTGCACCACTGCACACCAGCATGGGTGACAAAGTGAGACACCATCTCAAAACAAAACAAAACAAAATTAATGATAACTTATTCTTTATTTCTTCTATCTCCCTTGCATAGTTAAAATGAACTAAATGGAATTATTGCTAGTTCCATATAATAGTATCTAAATAAAAATCAGCATCAAAGATTACATAACCAAATAAACATAAAAAATACTAGAGGTAGGAGATTATAATGCAGAGAAAGACAGCAATTCTATTTTAAACTTCCTCTTATGTAAATATACAATGTCAAAGAATAGCCTTGTTTTAATCCCTGAAAATATTATGCTGTATGTCATTTGAAACACAACTGTTGAAAAGTGGCCGATTTAGAAGTTAACAATGAAAGAAAAGAGGGAAGTAAGTGTTTAGGATTTCCAGTTCCCTGATGCATGTAATCATAGCCCATCAATCAGTTTGTTATTTTAAACCAGAACAAACATATATCATGGGATTCTAAAAACATCCCTAATGTAGACAAAGGTATTTTCTTTGAATACAGTGTTATATTTTAGCAGATTTAAAAAATTCATAAATATGTAATAAGAGTTTTTATACTTAACATTTGGGAATCCGGATATTTATGTCTATAATCATCGTTTATAATCTGCATATTATTTAGATTAATATTTTAATAATATTTTTTCTGTTTTTAGAAATAAATAAAAAGTAACTGGCAAAAGTAACCCGAATTTATTTTTAACATTTTAAAAATTTTATAGATTACACTATATTTTTAAATGCTATAAAACATGATTTCTGATAAAAATAATTTTAGTAAGACAGAAAGGTGGTCCCTTTGTATTTATTATTATCAATAAACTGGAAAATATATTTTCAAAACATATACCAATATAGCAGACAAAAATAGATCCCTGGGTATTATACACAGAAAAAAAAAATCAAATATTAAAAGAAAAAAACTGAAAAGTTACAGGCCAGTATAAATAAACGTAAAATTTTTGTGGTTTGTTTCTTAAAAACTTTTCAATCCAAATTTACTTTTGAACTGGCTGGTTTAATGGAGAAATTTAGGTGTCATTCATAACTATTTCTAAAAACACATCTATTGCAATAGCTATAGAGTGGATTAGAATCATGCTCAGGTATTTGTGTATGCCTTGACAGAGAGGAATCACATGTATGGATTTGGTGATAGAATTAGAATTGCATAAAAATAAAAGGTTGTAATAGAATTTCAAACTGCTTCTTTTTGCATTAGTGGATATTTCTAACTTAATTTGTCTTATTCTGTGCTTCACACAGTATGTCTTTTTGAAAAACATGCTTCATTTTGCCTAATTAACTAAACATATTATGTTACTTATTTATGTTTCAGTAAAACAACTGTCAGATTTGTATGTTTCAATATTACAGTCTTCATTTATGCCTACCTAAATCTGGAAATACTAATAAATATATAATGTTCAACATAAGATACTTCTCATCTTGTATTTTGTTTTCAATATCAGGTTTAGACCTGATCAACATATTAGGATTAGAAAATATAATTAAAAATTACAAGAAAACAATCACAAAAATATATTTATAACTACAAAATATGCACCGAGGAATGTTATTACATTCATCAACCTACTAATTTTTGTAAGATAAATATTATTTTATTAATCATTGAATTGAGTTTACCTGAATATGTTCAGTTCACCTTATTATTTAGTGCCAATAGATATTAACCAATAGAGTCTGTTAGTGTATGACACTGAAAATAAAAGCCTTAAATTGTTAATTCAAAATTATAGTAAGTAATGTATATAATTTATCATTTTTTTTCCCTCAGGAACAATGATTCAAACAGGAACTGATTTCCATAATAGTTATTAAAATATCATAGATATTATATATAGATTTAATAGTAAAATAAGTAAATTTCAATATATATAAGTAAGTTTCCTTGAGAGTGGTAGAACTACACTGATCTTCCTTTTAGCTTCTTATATCTCTTCATAACCCACATTCTCAGCAGATGATTTGCTTCAGAGGCAAAAAAATAATAATAAAAAAGAGGTGAATCTTCCCATAAATATAAATATATCCTACGTGAAATGTAAGAATTATTCTCTCTGCTAGTCTCCTATTTACTCCTTCCATTTGTGATCTTTGTCTAATGTACTGTTTTACTCTGAGTAGCATCATCTCACTTTACTTTTAACTTTTGCCTTCTGATATCACACTTGTGAATACATACAAAAAACGCATCTTCATGCTGTGCCTCTCTTCAATCATCACCTTATTCTTTCTTCCTTTTTGTATCCAAGTTCTTTCACAGAAGAGACTCCACTCATTACCCATTCCGTTTTATCCATTCTCTAACATACAGGAAGCTGCTTTCCATTCAAAGCAATCCACTGACAAATGACACCAGTGATCCCTTAATTCCTTTCACTGGATTGCCTCTTTTCAGTGCCTTTATTGCTTGGCTGCTTTGTAAAATTGGGAAGCTTTAAACATTTTGTATATATATATAATATTATATATAATACTTATGTATAATATTTTATATGTATTAGCATTTATATATAAAATGTTTTTATTTATTTATTTATATATTAATTTTAAACATTATAAATATATCTATAGATTCACAAAATTGTGTCCTTCCTGGTTACTTATTTCTTAATTGTTTCTTTCTAACTCAATTTTTGTTCTGTTTGATTTCCTTTGTAGAATTCTCTTCAGCTCAGACCAAAATATTGAACCTGATTTTCCAAGAATTTAAACCCGTATTCTCTCTTAATCACCTAATTTACTCTCCAACTTCAAACAGTGACTATGTTATGATGATTCATAAATCAATAACCATTTGCAATCTAAATCTCTGATCTATAAGTTTATATATGACCTTAATACTTTAAATTTATTTTCTTATTTGAACTTCACATTACCTTTTAAGCTAGGCACTACTATTTTCTCTTTGGAGATGAGAAAATTGAGTTTCAAAGAGGTTAAGTAATTGAATCATACCAAAAGCTATTTATTTTCACACACAGGTTTGTGTAATGACAAAGCCTGTGCTCTTAATGTAAGGAAAGTATTATAATATTCCTCTTGAACAGCTCCTGTCTGGTCATCTTTACTAGAGGTTTTGCTAGCATTGCAAAGTCAACATTTACATAATCAAATTTACCCCCAGCTTCCTAATCCTTTCACTACCCAGCCCTTGTGGATGCTAACTGGTGTCAAAAGCAATGTCACATTTGGGCATAATCTTGTTACTTGATGTCATGGCAGCACTAAAACTCATTGAGGCATTCACATAAACAAAGTACTCTTCACTCAATGTTTGAATTCATCAAGAATATCATGCTTTCCCATCCTCTATATCTATCCTCTCTTGGTTAATGAAACCACAAAAAACCCAACTGCCCCAGTCCCAATTCTGAATACCATAAACTATTATATTCTCTTATTCCTTATATCTAATAAATTACTATACCTTTTCAATTTTAGTTACTAAATATGATTTGATTCTACCACCTCACCAGATTCCTCAGAGATTTCTAATTATGTTATTAAATGTGTAAATGAAATAAAATGCCCTGTGCCTCATTTAACTTATCTATAAGCAGGATAAATGTTAGTAATATCTATTTCCCTGAAAAAGACTTGACAAGAATATAAATGTAATCAAGGTACACAACATGAGGCTTTCTGTTATACTTCTTTGAAAGAGAGATTTGAAAAGGCCTAGGTTGATATCTGTCCAACCACTGTAGAATTCAAATTTTGATGTCCATGAATAAAAGGAGAGTAAGAGAAAGATTTTCTTATAGGAGAGATTTCCTCTTACTGTTTAAAGGGCTTTTTCTTTTCTTTTAAATTCTGACCAGGCTTAAAAATAAAATTCTGTTAAGTGTCTTTTGGAGTCAGATAATATTATTTCTCATTTCAAATGCTATTCACAGGGTTTACACTGTTTTTGTCAAACATATACAACTAGATATTTTAAGATATGTGGTTACAGTATCTATTTTTGTTTTAGAATAAAAAAGTAAACTTCACATTAAATATCCCTTTTAACCTTTATACAAATGAGGAATTAATATTAAAAGTTCTATGCTTTAAAAGGTGTCAATATTTATTAGTATATTTGGAAGTTCACAAAAAACTTTTTAGATTTGACTATATAGAAAGAAGATACATTTCCAGTTATTTTAATTCATTTCAGAATTTTATTAGTAAGAATACAGACTCTCTCTTAATTATAAATTATAACTTATAATTCCTTTTAGCTGAATAACTAGGAATGAAAGTGGTTTTTGAAAAATATTACAAAATAATTTATCTCCGGTTTTCTTTCAACAAAATTTCCTCATACTCAGCTGCTTAGTATTCTTTATGCAACAATGCAGACTTGATTAGAGCAGGCTAGATTATGATTTTCTCTTTGGAAGGATATTTATGCTCATTATGTGAAAACTTGTGCTGTATTGCCTATTTATGATTGTCTCCAGTGGTAAGACATTTGAACCTCCTGGATAGCTATCAGAATAATATGACTCTAATAAAAATTTAGTATATGCACAATCCAAAGCAATTGTGAGTTCTTCACTTACCACTTCTCTGCCAAACTCCACCCTTAAGGAATGTGATGATTTCTTATTTTTATAAATTATCTACTAATTAATTTTGCTTAAGTAATTTAAAAATGGGTCCCCCAGGTTGAAACGTCCTTCTTTAAATTTTTTTTTTTTATTTCTGAGACAGAGAAACTTGTGAAATATTTAACAATAATATGACATTAAAAAAAAATTGTAGTTACAAGTATACGTCAAATTATACATCAGGGCCCTAGCTTGCACAGCTGTCATCTAATCTTCAACTGAGCTATGACAAGGTAGGTTCCTCCCATTCATCTCCAGCATGACCTGTCAGATCTAGTACCAATCCCTTTGACTGGTTTTGAGATAATGTTGGAGGAGAAATGGGGATTTAAAAAGATAATATTATGCTAAGCATAATGGCTTATGCCTGTAATCCCAACACTTTGAGAGGCTGAGGCCGGAAAATCACTTGAGCTGAGGAGTTTGAGACCAGCCTGGGTAACATGGAGAGACCCTATCTCTATTATAAAACACACACACACACACACACACACACACACACACATATGTATAATATTTTTTAATAAAAAGAAAATATCTCCATTCATAATCAAAACTACCATAATGAAGCAGCTCTCAATATAATAATAGTATTTGTAATAAGTTGCTATATTTCACACCATAATCATGATCTACTCACAATCATAATCAAAACTGCCTTCATGTACATTAAATAATGGGAATACTGTAATCGCTCTGTGAGCTGCACAGTACAGACAGCTAATACCAACAAAAAGTATATCAATGAGTGATAAAAGATGTTTAGTAAATTTACCTGTAATAGAGTATAACAAAATAGTACGTAGAAAGACCACAAAGTGTTATTTAAATAAAGTAACATTTCCGCCATATTATGAAGTATCTCAACTACTATTGCTACCAATATTATTATTAAAATGTAAATTTATCATAATTTTATGTAGCTGGTAATTTTTATACAATGTATCTACATGATAAAATTGGAGGTAGATATAAAGATACTAAAATTTTTACTTAAAATTGTATTAAATATTCATCTTTGATAACAATACATTAGAGTATTTGGTATAAAAATGAACAAGATTATAGAAAAATATAAATTCTGAAACAGTTCTAAATGAAACTTGAATGACAGTAAAATGGAAGGGAAAAAAGGGAAATGAAGACTGAGAAAGGAAAGAGCAAATAATGGCTAAGAGCATAGACTCCGGCACCAAAATGCAACAGTTTAAATTCTGACTCTGCCACTTACTATATATCTCATCTACATTTAATATTCCTGTGCCTTAGTTTTTTATTTGTTAAATGGGAAAATGGTATTACCTACCACATAGATGGATTCAGTTACTATTACAATTTTGATCTATTATCTTTTTTATTTTATAAACATTTAAATTATTGATGTACAGAGCAATTGTTATGTTCTTTCATAGTCTTTCTCTTTCATGAAAAATACTTATTTTCATCCTGTGTTTTTGGCATCTTTCTTAAACATAAATTGACTGTAGATGTATGGATTTTATTTTCGGCTTTTTATCGTGTTATAGATATCTCTATGTATATCATGCTGTTTTGATTATTATAAATCTGTAGTAAATTGTGAGATCAGTTTGTGTGACACATCCATCCATCATTGTTCTATTTAATCAATTTGTTTTTTTGATATTGGGGGTTTCTGCAGATCAGTATAGACTTACAATTGTTTTTTCTATTTCTATGAAAATGTCACTGGAATTTGTCTATGGATCACATTGGGTAGTATGAATGCATTCACATATTAAATCTTCTACTACATAAACATTAGATTCTTAATTTTTTCCTGTTGTCTTCAATTTCTGTAGTCAATGTTTTACAGTTTTCAGTATATAGTTCTTTCACTTCCTTAGTTAAATTTATCCCTAAGTATTTCTTATCCTATTATAAATGAGATTATGTTCTTGATTTCTTTTTCAGATAGATTATAGTGTATAAATATGCTACTGCTTTCTGTAAGTTGATTTTGTATCCTGCAACTTTACTGAATTAATTCAGACAGTTTTTTCATGGAGTCTTTAATATTTTCTATATACAAGGTCATGGCATCTGCAAAGGGAGATAATTTAATTTCTTTCTTTCCAATTTGCATACCTTTTGTTTCTTTATCTTAACTAATTTATCATTTAGAACTTCATATTATTCTAAGTAAAATAAGCCAGGTGAAGAGAAAAATACCATATGATCTCAGTTATATGTGGAATCTGAAAATGTGAAACTCATAGAACTAGAGAATAGAATGGTGGTTCCCAGGGGTTAGGGTGGATGAGAATGAGGAGATGTGGTGACAATAGTTAATAATGACATACTGTACACTTAAAAATTGCTATGAGTAGATTTTAAATGTTCTCAACACACAAAAAATGAGTATGTGGGAAGATGAATATGCTAATTAACTTGATTTAATCATTTCACAATGTATGCATATATCAAAACATCTGTATATCTGATATATGACATTTATATATATGTATATATATCAAACATCTGAGATACCCTATAAAAATACATAATTTAGAAAAAACATTAAAGTTATGAGATGTGGAAATAATCATGACCAGGAGGAATGTACTAAATCTTTATAAAAATATGGCACATTATCAGTACAAAGTAGCCTCTGTGTACCAGTTTGTACCAGTTGATAACCACACATTGTATCCAGTATTCTGACTTCTAACACCATAGCTTCAGGTTTTACCTATGCTTGAACTTCATGTAAAGAAAATGTACATCCTGTGTGGGGCATTTCTGTTTTCAATATTAACTCTGTGAAATGCATCTATATTAAATGATTTATAGTTTGTTTTGGATTGTGTGTGTGTAGTATCCTACTGTAGGAATATTTCACTTTTAAAAAAGTCATGCTATGGTTGATGTGGAATTGGATTACTTTCAGTTTGCAGCTATTGTGGATAATGGTGCTGTGAAATACCTCCTCCCATTTTTGCTGTTTATTCACAGTTCTTGTTTTTTATGGGAACATACCTAGCAATAAGAAGAATTACTGGTTTATAGTATACTACAAACACTATGTTCAGTTTATTATGTTCAGTTTAATAAACACACTCAAACAGATTTCTATAAGGGCTGTATTACTTTATACTCTCATCTGGAATGTATGGGAATTCCATTTAGTCCACATTCTTACCACCATCACTTGGGGTGTTATCTTTATAATTTTAGGTACTGTGGTATTTAGTCATTTCTAAATTTGCATTTATATGAATAATAATGGTGTTTAACCATCTTTGCATGTATGACATGCCTATTTGCATATGTTTCCACCATGCTTTAGTCCATTTCAGATGTAAAATTTAAATGTTTTTCTTTATATTGTTAATTTGTGGGAATGCTTTTTATAAATAAACAAACAAACAAAACCCTGTATTTTAAAGAAAAACTCTTTTCCTGTTCTGTGGATTATACCTTTTCATTCTCTTGACATTATCTTTTGATGAACACATGTCCTTTATTTTAATGAAATTCAATTTACAAATATTCTATTCTAAAGTTGGTGCTTTCTTGACATGTCTAAAAAAAATTTATCATAACATAAATTCTTTAAGATAAGCTTTTATGTTTTCTTTCATACAAATATTTATTGCTTTTCTCATTAATTTTATACTTAATCTCCATCTGGGGGACTTAAATTTTGTTTATGGTATGACTGTTAAAATTTATTGACACAATTGACCCATTTATAGGACAGATTATACTTGCACCCACTGCATTTCAACAGCATTTTATAATAAATTACAAAGACCATATAGAGAAAGAGTCTCCTTTTTCTACTTTCCTGAAATAAAAACACATTTTTTTAAATGTCAATCTTTCTTCCCTCATAATACATGCATTTAAGGATATAAAAATCACTATTAACACTGCCTTGGTTGCATCTTATATGTTTCAAAACATTGTCTGTTATTATCATTAAGGTCAAAACAGTCACTAATTTTTATTTTAATTTCTTCTTTGGCCTATGATTTATTAACACATACTATGCTTAATTTTGAACTTTGAAAAATTTTCCACTTATAAATGTTATTTATTTTCAATTAAATTCAGGAAATTTCCTCTGTATTATTTTAACTCTTGAAAATTTGGTAGCAATTGCTATATGCCTTAACATGTACTTATGAGAAAAGTGTATGTTTTAAATATTATGTTCAATGCAAATCAATAAGGTGAAGTTATTAATAGGTTCGTTCAAATCTTCCTATCCTTATTTATTTTTTACTACTGCTCTATTAAATATAGAGAAGGATATATTAAAATTGCTAACTATAATTGATAATTAGTTTTTCCTTTATCAATTTTAGCTTTATGAATTTCAGATTTGATACTAGGTACATTTAAAATGATTTTTATTCATAACGAATTGCCCTAATTCATTAAGAAATGATCCTCTTTTTGCAGGGCATGCCCTTTGATTTGAACTCTCCTTTTGTGTAATTTCATAGTGTATTAGTACTTGAATGTTCAAAATCCAGGAGGGCAGTCAAATCTTAAAACTCCAAAATGCAGCTTGGTGGCTCACGCCTGAAATCCCAGCAATTTGGGAGGCCGAGGGGGTTGGATCACCTGAGGTCAGGAGTTCAAGACCAACCTGGCCAACATGGTGAAATCCCGTCTCCACTAAAAATACAAAAATTAGCCATTCTGGGTGGCACATGCCTGTAATCCCAGCTACTCGGGAGGCTGAGGCAGGAGAATTGCTTGAACCTGGGAGCCGGAGTTTGCAGTGAGCGAGATCACATCATTGCACTCCAGCCTGGGCAACAAGAGGAAAAGTTCATCTCAAAAAACAAAACAAAACAAAACAAAACTCCAAAATGATCTCCTTCAACTCCATGTCTCATATCCAGGTCATGCTGATGCAAGATATGGGTCCTCATGGTCATGGGTAGCTCTGTTCCTGTGGCTTTGCAGGGTATATTCTCACTCCTGACTGGGCTGGCTGGGATTGAGTGTCTGTGACTTCCAGGTACACAGTGGATCTATTGGTGGGATCTACCATTCTGGGGTCTGGAGGACAGTGACTCTCTTCTCACAGCTTTACAAGGTGTTGCCCCAACAGGGACTCTGCCTGAGGGCTCTGACCCTACATTTCACTTCTGAACTGCCCTAGCTGAGGTTCTCCATGAGGGCCCCGCCCCTGCAACAAACTTCATCCTGGACATCCAGGCATTTCCATACATCCTCTGAAACCTGAGCAGAGGTTCTCAAACCTCAATTCTTGATTTTTGTGCACCTGCATGTTCAACACCATGTGGAAGCTGGCAAAGCTTGGGCCTTAAACTCTGAAGCAACAGCCCAAGCTGTACCTTGATCCCTTTTAGTCACAGCTGAGTGGCTGGGACACAGGGCACTATGCTCCTAGACTGCACACAGCAGAGGGACCCTGGGCCTAGCCCATGAAACCCATTTTTTCCTCCTAGAACTCTGGGCCCATGGTGGGAGGGGCTGCCACAAAAGTCTCTGACATGCCCCAAAGACATTTTCTCCATTGTCTTAATGATTAACATTCAACTCCTTGTTACTTATGCAAATTTCTGTAGCCGGTTTAAATTTCTCCTCAGAAAATGGAATTTTCTTTTCTATCGCATTGTAGTGTTCCAAATGTTTTGAACTTTTGTGTTCTGTTTCTTTTATAAAACTGAATGCCTTTAATAGCACCCAAGTCACTTCTTGAATGCTTTGCTGCTTAGAAATATTTTCTGCCAGATACCTTAAATCATCTCCCTCAAGTTCAAAGTTCCACAAATCTTTAGAGTAGGGACAAAATGCCACCAGTTTCTTTGCTAAAACATAACAAGAGTCACCTTTACTCCAGTTCCCAACAAGTTCCTCATCTCCATCTGAGACCACCTCAGCCTGGACCTTATTGTCTATATTGTTGTCAGCATTTTGGGCAAAGCCATTCAACAAGTCTCTAGGACATTCTAAACTTTCCCACATTTTCCTGTCTTCAGAGCTCTCCAAACTGTTCCAACCTCTGTTACCCCGTTCCAATGTCACATCCACATTTTGGGGTACCTTTCAGCAATGTCCCACTCTACTCATATCAATTTACTGTATTACTGCATTTTCATGCTGCTGATAAAGACATGCCCCAAACCGGGCAATTTACAAAAGAAAGAAGTTTAAATGGACTCACAGTTCTACCTGGCTTGGGAAACCTCACAATCATGGAGGAAGGCAAGGAGGAGCAAGTCACCTCTTACATGGATGGTAGAAGGCCAAAAGAGAGAGCTTGTACAGGCAAAATCCCATTTTTTAAAGCCATCAGACCTCATGAGACTCATTCACTATCACGAGAACAGCATGGAAAAGACCCGCTGCCATGATTCAGTCACAACTCGTGGGAATTATGGGAGCTACAAGATAAGATTTGGGTGGGGACACAGAGCCAAATCATATTGCATAGTATATATTTTATTCTTATTTTACTTAAAATTTTAGTGTGTTCTTCTATTTTAAATGTTTTTCTTTTAACAGTGTATAATGTGTTTTAATTTTTAGGCAGTTTTATTAGTTTCCTATGGATGCTATAACATAGTACCACACATTTAATGGCTTAACACAACACAGATAATTTTTTTTTTTTTTTTTTTTAAGACAGTCTCACTCTGTCGCCCAGACTGGAGTGCAGTGGCACGATCTTGGCTCACTGTAAACTCCGCTTCCTGGGTTCAAGTCATTCTCCTGCCTCAGCCTCCCCAATAGCTGGGACTACAGGCACCCACCACCATGCCTAGCTAATTTTTTGTACTTTTTGTAGAGACGGGTTTTCACTGTGTTTGCCAGGATGTTCTTGATCTCCTGACCTCATGATCTACCTGCCTCGGCCTCCCAAAGAACACAGATGATTTTTTATTGTCATAGAAAACAGAAGTTCAAATTAAGTCTTCCCGGGCTAAAATAGAGGTGCAAGCTAGGTTGATAATTTCTCTGGAAGTTTCAGGATATAATATGTTCTTTGCCTTTTTCAGCTTCAGAGGCTTTCCTCATTCCACAACCTACCATACCACATCTCATCATCTTAGTTCCCTTATTTTTCTCACCATATGGCCTTTTCCTCCTCTATTATCAAATCTGGAGGTGCTGCCTAGAGCCATGGGGGTGAGGGCTCCGTGACAGAGCTCTAGTTGTGCGATCCAAGCCTGGTAGAGTTGCAGCAGCAGGACCTCTTCCCTAGGCAGGTCTGAAAGGCAATACCTTCAACCCCATGAGGTCCAGAGTACAGAATGTAGAGCCAGGGTCTTGAGCCTCAATCTAATGTAATTTGATTTGAGTCAACTCAAATTCCAATTTGATTTTGGTTTTCAACTTTTCAGGAATGTGTCACTCATTTCTTCTTTTCTGTTTATCTTTTTTAAAATATAAATGTCTCTCATACCTTTGTTACCATTGTATTTTGAAGCATACAACTTGTTTGATTTCACAGGCTCAAGCTGGAGAACAAGTTGCCTCAGAATAAATTATGCCTTGAGTTCACTCATATTTGATTTAGATGATATTTACATGAGACTTTGGATTTAGCTTTCAAATTGATAACATGTGAGAGAGGCATAAATTTTGAGGAGCTGTTGGAGGGAAGGAATGCCATAGATGGAATGTTTGTGCTCCCCCAAAATTTATATGTTGGAACCCTATGTGATAGTGTTCAGAAAGTGGGATTTAGGGAGGTAATTAGGAGTAGGTGAGTCTGTGAGGGTAGACCCTTCAAGAATGGGGTTAGTGCCCTTTTAAAAGCAACCCTGGAGAGCTCCCATCCTCCTTTGGCCATGTGAGGACACAGCAAAAAGATAGTTGTTGTGACCTTCACCAGATGCTGAATCTGCTGACACCTTGATCTTGGACTTCTTAGCCTCCACAACTGTGAAAAATACATTTCTTTTGTTTTTAAGTCACCTAGTTTATAGTTGTATTAGTGTTTTTTCACACTGCCAGAAAGAACTACCTGGAACTGGGTAATTTATGAAGAAAAGAGGTTTAATTAACATAGTTCTGCAGGGTTAACAGGAAGCATGACTGGGAGGCCTCAGGAAACTTACAATCATTGTGCAAGGCGAAGGGGAAACAAACACATCTTATTATGGCGGAGAAGAAGATGGTGAGGGGAAGCACCACACATTTTCAAATAACCAGATCTCATGAGAACTCACTCACTATCACAAGAAGGGCAAAGAGAAAGTCTGCCCCCATGATTCCATTATCCACTACCAGGCCCCTTCCCTAGATGTGGGGATTACAATTTGAGATGAAATTTGGGTGGAGACCCAGAGCCAAGTCATTATTAGTGGTATTCTGTTGTAATAGCTTGGAAAGACTACGAAAATGTGTATAATTATGAAAATAGCAGCATATGTTGGTGGAACACATAATATATACAGACTATAGTCAGTCTTTGATACATATATGCTTTAAAAAAATCCCTTAATTAAACCTGTTTCTCACAGTATCAACATGTACATACTGAAAATGCAGAATTTTCATATGTAGAAATAACTCCTCAACAGAGGCTCTAATCCAATCTAGCTCTCAGTTCTTTTACCCTGAGTGAATCTGTTCCTCTGTTCAGATTGTATTAAAAATCCTGTAAACCCAAGTTATTGCTATTTTATAATTTTTTTTTTTTTTAACTATTTGTCTTCTTTTTTTTTTTTTTTTTGAGACAGAGTCTCGCTCTGTCACCCAGGCTGGAGTACAGTGGCCGGATCTCAGCTCACTGCAAGCTCCGCCTCCCGGGTTTACGCCATTCTCCTGCCTCAGCCTCCCAAGTAGCTGGGGCTACAGGCGCCCGCCACCACGCCCGGCTAATTTTTTTTTGTATTTTTAGTAGAGACGGGGTTTCACCGTGTTAGCCCGGATGGTCTTGATCTCCTGACCTCGTGATCCACCCGTCTCGGCCTCCCAAAGTGCTGGGATTACAGGCTTGAGCCACCGCCCCCGGCCTAACTATTTGTCTTCTTTACACTCTCCTCATGTACACTCTACCTGTCCCTCCAAGCCTAACTTGTTACCTCTTTCACTCTACAGTGATACTTTCTGTTTCTGAATGCCTACCATTAATCATCTGTAGTTCTCAGCTTTGACTGATTGTGAGAATTATCAATATACAAAGATTCTGTATAGAATTATTTTTATCTATTTTATTATTTATTATTTATTTAAATGTTTTTTGAGACAGAGTTTCACTCTGTCACGCAGGCTGGAGTGCAGTGGTGCAATAAAAGCTCACTGTAGTGTGGAACTCCAGGGCTCAAATAATATTCTTAAATCAGCCTCCTAAGTAGCTGGGACTACAGGCATATGCCACCATGCTCAACTAATTTTTATTATTTTTTTTTTTTTGTAGAGATGGGATCTAGCTATGTTGCACAGGTTGGTCAAGCAATCCTCCCATCTAGGCCTTTCAAAGTGCTGGGATTACAGGCCTGAGCCAGCAATCTTTGTTTTATATCAAGCAGTACAATGACAGGAACTCCAAGTACGTAGATCTAGGTGGTGTTTGAAGGCGTCAATTAATAGGTTACAGATTGGTCATATTCATACTAATTCTTGTGTTCTTCATTCCCATCTTCAGATCTAGACTTTCGTTTAGTATTATTTTCCTTTATCCTAAATAACTTTTTATTACATTCTTAAAAATATTGTAGGGTTTCTCAACGATTAGCATGACAGCAAATTAAATCTTGTAGTTTTATTTACTCCAAGAACCTTTCCATCTCAGATGGTCTGGAACTCCAGCTCTTGTCCTCCTGGCTAATCCAAATGTGTCCGGAGCTGCGCGCCCGGGCCATAGCAAATAATAATTAATGATTAAACGCCCGAGCTCTATTCCTTTCCACCTTCTACCTCCTCCCTAGATTTGTTGTTTCTCTTTTGTATCAATACCTCATAAAAGATGGCGCTCTTCCTGCTTTTTCTTCACCTGTTTTTCCCCCCGCGTGGCGAAAATTGTTACTTTGTAGCGCAGGCACCATCCTGCGCCCGGGAAAATTACCAACTGACAGCGCAGACACAACATGACTTCCGACCAGAAAAACCAATACCTACCTAGCCACACCCTCCGCGATGAGATCATCTCCGCCTCTGGCCCAACCCCTTCCCCTCCAAGTGTATATAAGGCATTGCATTACTGCCATTAAACGAGACTTGATCAGAGCACTGTCTTGTCTCCATTTCTCGTGTCTCTTGTCCCCCAAATTCCCACTCCCTCCTCCAGGGCCTGCTTCGACGATCCCGTGGGCCGGGATACAAATGCTGGGAGATCTAATAAAATTCTTAGGATTGTAGTTACTTCTTTATGATATCAACCTTGAAACTTTGCCCTGTACCATATACCCAGCTTAGAATTCAGGAAAAAATAATCAAGAGTAAAATTACACGCAGATTTTGAGAGTCACTCCTCTGTTCCCTTTTCTAGGATTTTGCTGCTTAAGTACCAGCCACATTGGCAGCACAAGCACCATTCCCTACCTTTCCAACGCAATGAATCTTCATATTGTACCTTTCACTCCATTTTTCTGAGTTGCAAATTGACAAAATTCATCAGGCACAGGGCTAGGTAATGCAATTTGCATTTATTTGCTTGTCTTTTTTCAGAGCTGATAGTCTGTCTTTTACTCAAATTATTCTAGTGATTGAAGACAAATGAAAAATAGCACCCACAACATTCAGTGGTTGGCTGAAAATTATTATTTATATCTTCAGGTAATGTTTACTAAACTTAGAATCTACCAACATAAACATTATCAATAATTTCCTATAAATTTTATCAATGTCCACATTTGTATATGCTGTAACAATGCAAATTTAAAATACTTTAGAATTTTAAAATAAGCTTTCATGGAATACAAACCATTTTCATTACACGTTATCTGTACAGTCTATAACTCTATTTTTACTTCCCTTTGTACCAAAATAAATTGAAATCATCCAAAGATTGTTAGACAATTAAGATTCTAATTGAGTTCTAAGGAATACATTTTAGCCTGTAGGTAGATAGAAAGCGTCACAAATGCAGGCATCTTCGTAATGTAGCATCTGAGTACCAATAGATCAGATTTTACATTAGAACTACAAAATAAGCATATTTGTGTCTCTGGGAAACATAAAGAATATTCATCAAACTCTGATTTTAAAACTGGCTTTTTGTTAGCTTTTTTCTTTAAAGAAGAATATTTTAATAGGAAAGACACTGTTATACCACTAGCAAACACTTAACATTGAAAGGCTGTAACTTGTGTGCTTTAGAGAAAACATAAAGAGAATTTATAAGAGCTAAATAGCACTTTCCCATGTGCTTCATGCATCAAAGGGTACCCTGGAAAATACATTTTGCATGTGTAGGCATGCTACAGAGCAGATTTGAAGAGATAAGTGATAATGCATGCTGCTTATTTCCAAGCTGAATCTCAATGCTTTACTAAAAATTGAAAATAAAAAGGAAAGGCAATATTTTTCCATGTCTCCAGTAAAAGAAGTATGTTTACAGATTTAAGTACAACTTTAAAATCATTGTTTATATTGACACATATTAATCATGAAATATAAATTCCTTTAAAAGAATTTAGTAGTTCATAACAGCAATGTGAATACACAAATAACTAGAAAAACCACCTCTCTCGGCTGAAAAATAAAAGCATTTCAGCTAAAAGAAAAAAGCATTTGAGCAACTGAATAATATTGCCTGTGACCAAAGACTTACAGTTCCTATCTGTATTTGAGGTGTGTGAAACTGCTCAATTTTCCCCCAGCAGTTCATAGGAAATGCTTTCAATCTCAGACTTTCACAGCTCCTTGAATTCTGCAACCCTACCAGCACTTAAACAGGTTGCTGTCAAACTTTCCAAATATTGGTAAAGCTGTGAGCCTTGTTGCAAAATTTTAAGCTCATGTGCCATTTAAAGTGGTATATACACGTACCCAGTGATATAAATCAGTCATATATAGCTCAAAATTATCAGAATTATATGTTAAAATTAAATTTTGGTATTGGAAGAATAAATATTATAAAAGAGGCAAAATGCTTGGGTATTAGGACAGTTGGCAGGTCAAAATGTTAATTCTATATTCAGAGGTAGATACAATGAATATTAAAGCTGAAAAGAACGCTTACATACATATTTTATATCTAACACTTAAATTTCTACCTCCATCATTGAAAACAGTAATTTAAATTAATGAGATTTATCTCTATTGATTTGTAACAAGAAATAGTGATTTTCTGAATATGAAAAACTAAGTATAAATCTTTCAATTTTTAAAGGTTATCCAAAAAATATAATAGCCTTATTTTTACTTAGTGTACAGTTAGTTTGCTATAAATAACTTCAGATGATTTAGTTTTAGTATTCATTTAGTATAAAATTAATTTAGCAAGTTTAAAACTTAGCCCAATCTTATAGCTAAGAGAATGGAAGATGCTATGCTTTTGGTTTTGAACGTAAAGGGTAAGTCCATGAGCCAGGGAATGCAGACAGTCTACAGAAGCTAGGAAAGGCAAGAAAATGGATTTGCTCCTCAACACTTTAGAAGGGACACATATCTACCAACAAATTGATTTTAGACCATTAGAGTGAATCTGTACTTTTGACTTCTAGACTATAACATAATTGACTTATGTTATTTTATGTTGTTACAAGTCACTGCTATGGTTTGAATGTGTCCCCCAAAATTTATGTGTTGCAAACCTAATCTCCAATATAACAGTGTTAGGAGGTTGGGCCTAACAACAGGTGATTAATTCATGAGGGATCTCAATGTCATTATCATGAAGTAGGTTAGTTATTGTGAGAGTAGCTTTGCTGTAAAGTGAGGTTGGCTCCCTCTTACTCTCTCGCTCTCCCAGAGTCTTGTATGTGTGCTTTCTTGCTCTTCCACCTTCTGTGGTGGGATGACACCAAAAGAAGACCTTCACAAGATAAAGTCCCTTGATCTAGGACTTCCCAGTTTCCAGAACCATAAGCCAAATAAATTCCAGGAGCAGTCTCAGATATTTGGGTATAGCAGCCCAAAACAACTTAAAAACAGACACTAGTCATAATTTGTTATAACAGCATTAGGAAAGTAAAAGAAGTACATTGTCTATTTTTTAATAGAGAAAATACACTTCACAGAATTAGTTGGATAAAGTAATTGCAAAAACTAAATAAACAAATAAATATAAAAAAACCACAACCATCCTAGTGAGATGAGAATTCAAAGTTGTTACATTATATAATATATATAATTTTCTGGCCAGGTGCAGTGGCTCATGCCTGTAATCCCGGGACTTTGGGAAACTAAGGTGGGAGAATTTCTTGAGGTCAGGGGTTCAAGGCAAGCCGGGACAACATAGTGAGATGCTGTATCTTCAAAAAAGGTTAACTGGGCATGGGGGCATATTCCTGTAGTCCCAGCTACTTGAAAGGCTAAGGTGAGAGGATCACTTGAGCACAGGAGTTCAAGGCTGCAGTGAGCCATGAACATGGCACTGCACTTTAGTCTGAGTGACAGAGTAAAACCCTGTCTCAAAACATAAATGAATAAAATATACATATATATAATTTTCAGAAAAAAAAACATGAGAGAGATAGAGAAACATAAAGTGTGACTTATATCCAGGAATAAGCAAGCAGGCAATAGAAACTAGTTTTGAAGATGTCCAAATAGGCCAGACATGGTGGCTCATATTTGTAATTTCAGCACTTTGGGAGACTGAGGCAAGCAGATCACTTGAGGCCAAGAGTTGGAGAGCAGCCTGGCCAACATGGCACAAACTCATCTCTACTAAAAATACATAAATTAGCCAGGTGTGGTAGCACATGTGTGTAATCCCAGCTACTCTGGAGGCTGAGGCATGAGAATCACTTGAACCCGAGGGGCAGAGTTTGCTGTGAGCTGAGATCACACCATTGCACCCTAGCCCTGGTGATAGTGTGAGACTCTATCTCACACACACAAAAAAGATGTCCAAATATAGACGAAGCAGACAAAGATTTCAAAGCAGTCATTATAAACATGCTCAAAAAACATTGTCTTAAAAAATTAAAAATACAAAAAGTATGATAGTTACACAACTACAAAATACATAAATATTCTTTAAAAATTAATTTTCTGTAGTTACTAAGTACAGCTGACTGAAAAATTCACTACAGGTGCTTAACTGAAGATAGGAACTGGCAGAAGAAATACTCAATACTCAGAGCAATAGAGATGATAAAATTAAAACAAAACAAAACAAAAAAACCAGAGAAACACACATTTTAAAAAAATAACAGAACCTTAAGTAAGAGACACCTTTAAGCAAACTTGAATATGCATAATGGGAATGCCAAATAGATAGAAAAGAGAGTAAAAATGGAACAAATTGTTAACAGGTTTAATGGATGAATTTTTTCCAATTTGATGGAAAATAGCAATATGCACAAACAAGAAGTCCAGCCATCCTCAAGCATGTTATCAATGCAAAGGGAGTGATACCTCGACAGATCATATTCAAACTCTTGAAAGCCAAAAATAAAATAAAGTCTTTAAATCAGTATGAAATAAAATACTCATCATATACAAAGGAATCCTAGTAAGAGCAACAGCTAACTTTTTAATCAGAAACAATGATTCTCAGAAGTCAATAGATTAATGTAGTCAACGTACTAGGAGAAAAATGTCAATCTACAACCCTATAGCCAGAAAAATTATCTTTCAGATTTAGTGAAAATGAAATGAAAATACCAAATGTGAATAAAAATTAAGATAATTTGTAGCTAGCACATTAGCTTTAGGATAAATATTGAAAGTTATTTCTAATACTGAAGTAAGTAATGCTAGAGAACAATTTGAATCTATTTGAAAAAGTAGGCAGCACCAGTAAAGAGTACTATGTAGGTAGATATAAAATACGGTATAATCATATTTTTATTCTTTGTTTTCTATGAGCCAAGTTACAACAATAAAAAATTACGTAAGACTGAAGCCATACAATTGTACTGTATGGTTTTATAACATATGAAGTTATGATATATAATAACAATACAGAGAAAGAGAAAATAAAGCTAAATTGGAGCAACGACATGACATCCGATAGTAACTTGAACCCAGAAGAAAATTTTAAGAGCTACAAATGATATATTTTATCCTTTATCTTCTATGATTTTTTAAGAAATATTTTCTTAAACTCAGCAGAGTTTTATTTTTTCATTTATTTTACCTGGAAAGTTATATTAGAAATAGCATCTGCCACTTAATAAAGACTAAAATTGTGGTTAGGATATATAATATAGTTATACTTGTACAGAAATAATAATTGATAAAATTATGTCATAATTTCAAAAGTAGTGATGATCAGTTTTAAATGTGAAATAGTCAAATCTATTATTTTGAGGAGTAGAAGGCTACATTTTAGAGGTCAAGTATATTAGTAAGATTCAATGTTAAATCAGTATATGTAAATAGTTCCAATTTTAAAAATATAATTTTATATATTTTAATACATTTTATATTAATTGATGTTACACATATACTATTGTGATCACAGCTTTTATTAGAATTTTAAAATCAATTATCCATAAACATGAACTCTGCTATTAATATCAGTAGATTGTTTAGTACAAAAGAGTTATATTTTTATTATACATTAATTTTGAAATGATGAGGGTTTATAATTTCTAGTTTACTTCAAGTGTAGTTTCACTTGACTTAAGATTCTATGTTCAGCATTAGTATATGTTTGATTTATAACAGTTTGCATGTAATCTTTTGATCTTTACAGAAATAGTAATAAATATATACAAAGAAAAATTAATTGATCTCATTCCATAATGAGCTAGGATATAACACTAGTAATAAAAAGCTTACTCATGTGAAGAAATGGGCATTCTTTTAGGCACCAATGTGCCATTTGTTGAATTTCTCAACTCATTGTCATTCTGGGTACTGTATATCTAAAAAGTTCAGGCCTTAATGTTAGACACATACAAATGCGCCCACACACACATACACACACACATAAAAGTGATATATACACAAGAATGTATACAGTGATGTCAGCAAGATCATGGAATAGGAAGTTCCAAACTCCCAACCTTTACACAGAAAGTTTAACTAGCAGCTATCCACAGACTAGAATGTTGTTTCGAAAACCCCGACACTTAGAAACAAGTCCGAGACACGCATATGGTCTGGAAAACTGAATAAAATCCAAATTAGAGAGTTAAAAAAATGGTCTCACTCTGACTGCATCTTCTCTTCCCCTCCTCCAAGTTGCCACAACACCAGACAAAGAGGATGTCCCTGGGTCCACAATTTCTGCAGGGAGAAAAGAGAACCAGAAACAGCCAATGTTTCTAGAATTCCAAGATGTTTGTAGGAAGCTCACTTTAGTCTCACTTCACAAAACAAACTAAGAGCAACTGCATGGCTACGCCACTCAGCGTCAAGAGGAAATAAAGGAGACAGAGTTAATAGTAGCAAGCACACACAGATCTTGGGGGTATCTTTGTGTTTCTGACAGTTATGGTGCCCTATCATAGATACCAGTCAATCTTTTAAGCCACTTGCAAAGCTAAGCTAGATGCTTTCAGAAGCACAGTGGAAGTTCAAACTAACTTGAGTTCTTAGACTGCTAGACTCTTCAGCCAACCTTAAAACCCACCACAATGATCTCTCACAAATAGGAGGACACCCATCTCCTCTCCTGTCAGAGAAACAAATGGGCTAGATTGGCTTGATGTAGGAAATCAAGCAGTGACTTCGCTCAGCTATCAAAGTCCACGAGACAACTATGCCCAGGAAAGAAGACTTCCACTTCCATTCATCTTAGAAAAGCATAGGAAATAGATTGGCTTGACAACCCAGGAATCAAGCAGAGGCTCCACTCAGTCAAAAATCCTGCCCAACAACTTTGCCTAGGCAGGGAGACTTCTATCTCTGTGCATTTTGAATAAAAATAAGGACTAGTCCTGCTTGGTCCCAGAAGTCAAGCAGCAGTTCCACTCAGCCAAAAAAGCTCACCCAATGGGCCCACCTATGCTGGAAATCTCCTACCTCTGTGGATGTTAGAGAAGTACAGGGCCTGGATGGATTTGACTCAGAAAGTCAAAGAGTAGCTCTACTCAGCCAAGAAGTGCACTGAACTCTGTTGAAGCAGGGAAATGTCTACCTCCACAAATTTTGGAAAAGCACAGGGGCTATACATACTAGACTTGGTAACTTAGTCATTCAAATCAGCCAAAGGCCCCCAAAAAACTCCACCCTAACAGGGAGACCATTTTAATTATGCATTTCTGAGGAACATAACCTCAGGCCCTGTCTGTCTTGAGCAGTGACTCCACCTAACTGTAGATCTCAGTCTGCAGTCCTGCCCAGCTGCAGATTCTAAAGCATGAAATTGGCCAGGGAATACATCTTGTTACTGGCCTGACCAGAAGCAATTACAGTACCCAACCAGCAGTTCTGCCTGATAGCACAGTCTAATCAACGGTCTCACCAGTCAACAGAGCTCAGCCACAAGCCCACCAACATGAGAGCAAAGGTAGTCACCCAGCCAACTAGAGAAATCTGAATATGCTCTGCCTGTCCAAAGTTGTTACTAGTTGATCCTTCCTAAATAATAGACTAAATTAAGTAGTAAAGGTTTATCTCTGAAAAGGGACACTTACAAGGGAAGTCCTCTTCTCAGATTTGTAGATGACAGTGCAAGGACACAAGAGTTAAAATAAATTCAAAATGCTAAAGGATAATAGGGACAGTAAAAGAGTAGAGTTGTTTCATGCAACGTCAAGTTGTTGTCTGTTTGAAATAGTCTATTATAAATATCATATCTTCTATGTAAGCCTCATGGTAAACACAAAGGAAAAATATTCATCAGAAACATAAAACGAAAATAGAAATGATTCAAAGCAAACTAAAGACATATATCAAACCACAAAGAAATACAACAAGGGAGGAAGTAAGAAATAACACATTTGTAAAACAACCAGTAAACAACAAACAAAAAGGCAACAGTGAGTCTTTACTTATTAATAATTACTTTGAATGTAAATGAATTAAATTATCCAATATAAAGATAGAGTGACTAAATGGATAAAAAAGCAAGATCTTCAGCACCATAGGAAAAGTATTAAAAAAAACCCCGGGGAGGAACCGTTACGGGAACTGAAGCTGCCGATTAAGCCTGATCAAGATGACAACCTCCCAAAAGCACCGAGACTTCGTGGCAGAGCCCATGGGGGAGAAGCCAGTGGGGAGCCTGGCTGGGATTGGTGAAGTCCTGGGCAAGAAGCTGGAGGAGAGGGGCTTTGACAAGGCCTATGTTGTCCTTGGCCAGTTTCTGGTGCTAAAGAAAGATGAAGATCTCTTCCGGGAATGGCTGAAGGACACGTGTGGCGCCAACGCCAAGCAGTCCCCGGACTGCTTCGGATGCCTTCGAGAGTGGTGCGACGCCTTCTTGTGATGCTCTCTGGGAAGCTCTCAATCCCCAGCCCTCATCCAGAGTTTGCAGCCGAGTAGGGACTCCTCCCCTGCCCTCTACGAAGGAAAAGATTGCTATTGTCGTACTCACCTCCGACGTACTCCAGGGTCGTTTGGGAGTTTTCTCCCCTAACCATTTCAACTTTTTTGGATTCTCGCTCTTGCATGCCTCCCCCGCCCTTTTTCCCTTGCCAGTTCCCTGGTGAGAGTTACCAGCTTTCCTGAATGGATTCCTGGCCCCGTCCCTCACCCCCCACCCTCACTTTCAGTCCGTTTGATACCATTTGGCTCCTTTTTGGGCAGGACAGTCACTGTCCTTGTAAAGTTTTTTAGATCAATAAAGTGAGTGGCTTTCCAAAAAAAAAAAAAAAAAACCCAAAATAGCAAAAACACAAACAAAACCAAAACCAAACCAAATCACAGGATCCAAATATACACTCACTAGCTACAAGAGACTTACTTTCCTTTTATGGACACACACAGATGGAAAGTGAAGAGATGAAAAAAGTTATTTTCTGCAAATGGAAACAAAAAAATAGAACTAACTATATTAATGTCAGAAAAAAAGGAAATTTAAAAAGAAAACATGAGACAAAGATATTATATAATGATAAATGGGTCAATTCATTAAGAGGATATAACAATTGTAAGTATACACATACCTTGGCACACCTAAATATATAAAGCAAATATTAATAGATCTGAAGAGAGAGAGAGAGATAGACTTCAGTACAGTAATAATGGAAAATTTTATCATCCCATTTTCAGCAATGGACATAATCTGACAGAAAGTTAATGAGGATATTTCGGACTGAAACATTTTAGACCGAACAGACTTAAAGACTATGGAATATCTCAACCAACAGCCAGCATGCATTCTTTCCATGTACAAAAAGATTATATATTATGGAACAAAACAAGCTTCAGCAAATTTAGGAAGATTAAACTTATATTAAGTGTCTTTTCCAACTGAAATGTTATAAAATGAGAAATCAGTAACAGGAAGAACTTGGAAAATTCATAAATGCATGGAAATTAATGAACGTGCTCTTGAACAGTTGAGAGTTCAATAAAGAAATTAAAAAGAAAATTTAAAAATGTCCTGAGAAAAACAAAAATAAAAACACAACATACCAAAACTTACATCGTACAGCAAAAGTAGTTCAAAGAAGACAGTTTATAGTTATAAATATCACATGAAAAAGAAGAAATATCTAAAATAAACAACCTAATATTAAACCTCAAACAACTAGAAGAACAAAATAATGAAGTCCAAATGTAGCAGAAGAAAGAAAATAATAAAGATCAGAATAGAAATAAGTAAAATAGAGACCACAGAATACAAAAGATCAGTACAATAAAAAATATCTTTTTAAAAGATAAGCAAAATAGATAAGTTTAGCTAGACAAATTAAGAAAAAGAAGACACAAATAAATAAAATAAAAAATAAAAAAATGAGATATTACAACTAATAACACAGAAATCATAAGACATTACCATCAACAATTATACATCAACCAATTGAATAAGCTTAAGGAAGTGAATAAATGTCCAGACATGGACAACTTACCAAGACTAAATCATGAGGAATTAGAATATATGAACAGACAAATGTCTATAAGAACATTCAGTCAGTAATACAACTACTCATCTCCCATCTAAAAAAAGCCTAAGACCTGATGGCTCCATGGCTGAATTCTACCACAAATTTAACAAATAATTAATACCAATTCTTCTGAAGCTCTTTCCAAAAATCAAGGATGGGGAATAATTCCAAACTATTTTTACAAAGATAACATTGCTTTGATACCAAAGTCAGAGAAGAACACTGTAAGAAAAGACAATACAGACCAATATTCTTGATGAACATAGATGTAAAAATCCTCAATTAAATACTAGCAAATTTAATCAACAACACATTAAAATCAATGCTCAAGGGGAATTTACTCTTGAGATACAAGTATGGTTCAAGCTACATAAATCAGTAAATGTGATACATCACAGTTTTAAAAAATAAAAGACAAAAAACATATTATTTAATTAGATATATAATAAGCATATGACAAAATTTAACATCCTTTCATAACAAAACTCTCAACAAATTAGATATGTTAGAAATGCACCTCATCACAATAAACGCCATATATGAGAAATCCACAGCTCACATTACACTTTACATGAAAAATTGAAAGTCTGTCCTGTAATATCTGGAATAAGGCAAGAATGCTCACATTTGCCACTTCTATTCAGCATAGGACTGGAAGTCCTTGTCTCAGCAATTCGGCAAGAAAAAACAGAAGGCATTCAAATCGGAAAAGAACAAGTTAAAATGTCACTGTTTGCTGATGACATAATTTTATATCTTAAAAACCAAAAAATTACAGCCAAACCTGTTAGCAGTAATAAACAAATACAGAAAATTTGCAGGATACAAAATCAACATACAATAATCAGAAGCATTTGTATACACTACCACCACCACCAACAACAAAATTCAGTAGATAAATCAAGAGAACAATCCTACAAACAGTAGTTACAATAAAATACTGACGAACAAATTTAACTAGTGGAGTGAAAAACACGTACAATAAAAACTATAAAAAATTGTAGAAAGAAATTGAGGAAGACAAATAAATAGATCAATATTCTGTGTTCACCAATTAAAACAATATTCTTTAAATGTTCATACTACATAAAGATACCTATAGATTCAATGCTATTACTATCAAAATTCCAATATCATTTTCACAAAAATAGAACAAAACAATCTTGAATTTCATATGGAACTGTTATCAAAACACCAGGGATTCCGTCTATGTTCTACTGCTTTAGGCATAGACAGCCAATCGTGGAGACAATGAGTTATTACCAGGGAAGAAGGCCTTAATTGGGTGCTGCAGCCAAGGAGATGGGATATAAACCTCAAATCCATCTGTTTGATGGACTAAAATAAAGAATTTAAATAGCAGGGAAGAAACGTGACCATATAGGGGAATTAGGGTTAAGAAAGAGGAATTGGTCAACAGGCAGCAGGTGGTCAGTCAGGCAATCAGGATGGGTGAGGGATCTGGCATCTCATTGTCCAGATGTTGTGATTTGTTGGTAAGTTTCAGTTCCTTGATACCATCTTGGAGCTCTGATGCTTGGTTTCCTGAGAAAGTAACTTACATAAGATAAATGTAACTTTCTCAAGTTTTAAGACTGAGTGGGTCAATTTCTATGTTTTTCCTGAAGAAATCATAAACATCAGTTTTATAGGATCGTTGGGCCAGTTGTAATACCACACACACACACACAAAAACAAAACAAAACAAAACAAAACAAAACACCCTGAATGGCCAAGGCAATCATGAGCAAAAACCAAAATCGGTGGTCTCACATTCTCTGATTTCAAACTGTACCACAAAGCTATAGTTATTAACAGTATGGTACTGGCAAAACAACAACAACAACAACAACAAAAATTACATTAGATATATCAATCGGTGGAACAGAATGGGGAGGCATGAAATGAACCAACATATGTACGATCAATTGATTTTCGACAAAGGTGAAAAGAATACACAGTGGCAAACGATAATCTTATCAATAAACAGTGGTAGGTTAACTGAATATCCACAAGCAGAAAATTGAAATTAAACCCTTATCTTACATCGCATACAAAGATAAACTAAAAATGGATTAAAGTCTGAAATTTAAGACCACAAACTGTACAGCTTCAAAAAATAAAAATAAAAAAGGGAAAATACTGTCGTGTTTGCTCAGGGTAATGATATGGATTTGACTTCAAAAATGTAGGTAACAAGCCTGGCGCGGTGGCTCACGCCTGTAATCCCAGCACTTTGGGAGGCAGAGGTGGGCAGATGATTAAGTCAGGAGATCCAGATGATCCTAGCTAACACGGTGAAACCCTGACTCTACTAAAAATACAAAAAAATTTGCCGGGCCTGGTGGTGGGCACCTGTAATCCCAGCTACTTGTGGGGCTGAGGCAGAAGAATGCTGGAGGCATCACGCTACCTGACTTCAAACTATACTACAAGGCTACAGTAACCAAAACAGCATGGTACTGGTACCAAAACAGAGATAGAGACCA
>NW_012103277.1:1104120-1112568 GCF_000951045.1 Mandrillus leucophaeus | reverse complement strand
TATCACAATGACTATTATAAAAAAAGTCCAAAGATAAGTGTTTTCAATGATATGGAGAAAAGTAAATTTTTGTGCACTGTTGGTGGGAATGTAAATTAATAGAGCCATTATGGAATACTGTATGGAAGTTCCTCAAAAAATTAAAAATAAAATTATCATACAATCCCTGAATCATAATTCTAGTATTTACCTAATTCTAGTATTCTAGTATTTACCCTAATTCTCTTTTGGAGAAGGTAAATTACTACAGCCATTATGGAAAACTATATTGAGGTTCCTCAAAAAATTAAAAATAAAATTGCCGTATAATCCCTGAATCCTAATATAAACATTTACCCCAAAGACTTGAAATCCGTCTGTGGAAGAAATGTCTCACTCTGATATTAATTGCAGTACTAGTCACAAAAGCCAAGTCATGAAAGCAACATGTGTTCACCAACAGATGAATTGATAAATAAATGTTTTATATATACACAATGGAATACTATTCAGTCTTAACAAGAAAGGAAATCCTGTCATTTACGACAACATACATAGAATTAGAGAACATTATGTTGAGTAAAACAAGCCAGGCACAGACAAAGTTTTCACTTATTTGTGGAATCTTAAAAAAAAAAAAAAATGAACTCATAGAAGCAGAGAATGAAATGGTGATTATGGAGTTCAGTGGGTGGGGAGTTGGAGAGATGATGATCAAAAAGTACACAATCTGTTAAGAGAAACATTTTATTTTTTAGTTCTATTGCTTTGCATGAAGAATGCGGTTAATAACAGAGTACTGTACATTTCAAATTTGCTAATAATGTACACATTACAACAAAAGTTAAGTATTTGAAGTGATGTATATATTAACTAGTTTGATATAAGCATTCCATGTAGTATTAATAAATTATAACATCTCTTGTACCTCATAAACTTATACAATAACAAATTGTATATTAATAATAAAAAGTATAAAAATGCACGTATAATGACTTCTTTTCCTCACTACTAGATAGCCAGTAGTGAGACTCCTGGATCAAATGGTAGTTCTACTTTCTGAAATCATTATATGAAAAAGATACTTGTACATGCATGTTTATAGCAGCACAATGTGCAATTGCAAAAATGTGGAACCAGCCCAAATGCCCATCAATCAGCGATCGGTTAAAGACATTGTGAGATAGATAGATAGATAGATAGATAGATAGATAGATAGATAGATAGATAGATAGATAGATACACACACATATCATGGAACACTACTCAACAATAAAAATAAAAATAAAGAAATAATGGCATTTGCAGCAACCTGGATGGAATTAGAGACTATTATTCTAAGTGAAGTAACAGGAATGGAAAACCGAACGTCATATGGTCTCACTCATAAGTGGGAGCTAAGTCATGAGGATGCAAAGGCATAAGAATGACACAATGCACTTTAGGGACTCAGGGAAAATGGTTGGAGGGGGGTGAGGGATAAAAGACTACAAATTGGGTATAGTGAATATTGCTCAAATGATAGGTGCACCAAAATCTCAGAACTCACCACTAAAGAACTTATTCATGTAATCAAACACAAACTGTTCTCCAAAAACCTATGGAAATAAAACATAACAATTAAAAAAGAATTGGAAACTAAAAGACATGCATATATACATATGTATATATAAACATACATACATATACATATAAGAATGTATACATACAAGAATGCATATATAGATAACTTTATTTTATCCTGTTGTGTACTCCTGAGTTCCTCATTTTACCTCAAAGTATGAATATAGTGAAATATAATAGAAACAAATAAATTATATCTCTAAGCTCTCATATTTGTTGTCTAAATTATTACTTAGAAATTTATTCACATCTATAATTATTTAAAAAGCAGTAAGGAATGCACGTGTCTTTTAATATCCAAACAATATAAAGTGTATTCTGTTGAATAGAAAGAAGGTTTATTCATTGGGTACTTATGTTTTCACTTCTCTCCACACCTCAAATATTACCACTTGCTTTTAGATTTATAAAAGCCTATTGTATAACCATTGTTTTTAAACATATAAAATATATTTTATATAAATTTCTGTTTCAAAATAATATTTTTTTACTTTAAATAAAATTGCACAATTTTAATCAGGCATAAATAAACACATATATATGTCTGTGAATATATTATAAGAAATATTGCTACAAGTAGAACTGTTGGATGAAAAAAATAAGCAACTTTTTGTGTTCATGAGAATTTTCTAATTCTTCTTCTAAAAGGTTGTACTTGCAAAGGACATGCTCTCATTTCTTTTTATTGCTGCATAGTATTCCATGGTGTATATGTACCATTTTCTTTATCCAGTCTATCATTGATGGGCATTTGGATTGGTTCCATATCTTTGCTACAAACTAACACAGGAATAGAAAACCAAACACCACATATTCTCACTCATAAGTGGGAGTTGAACATTGAGAACACATAGAAACAGAGAGGGGAACAACTCATACCAGGGCCTCTTGTGGGGTGGGGGACGAGTGGAGGAAACTTAGAGGACAAGTCAATAGGTGCAGCACACCACAATGGCACATGTATACCTATGTAACAAACCTGCACTTTCTGCATCTGTGTCTCATTTATTTTTTAAAAGAAATAAAGAAAAAAAATTCTGTTGCAAGTAAAAAAAAAGTTGTACTGATTTCCATTCCTACTACAAACTGAAAATATTCCCTTTCTCACATGTTCACTAAAACCAGATATTTAAAAACTTTTAACCCATCAATCTAATGAGTTAAAAATATTTATTTTAAGTTATATTTCTTGATAGATATCCTAAAGTTGTCTTTTTCATATTTATTTATTTTTAATTGACAAATAATGTTTTCGTACATATGTATATTGGGTACAATGTGATATTTATATCTGTGTATACATTGTAGAAAGATACCTTGCCAACGTATTTATTTGGAGAGAGGGTCTGTCTCTATCAGCCAAGTTGTATTGCAGTGGTGTGATTTTGGCTCACTGCAACCTCTGCCTCTCCTATTCCAGTGATTCTCATGTCTCAGCCTCCTGAGTAGCTGTGGTTACAGGCACATGCCACCATGCTTGGCTAATTTTTGTATTTTTAATAGAGACAAAGTTTTATCATGTTGGCCAGGCTGGTCTTCAACTGCTGGACTCAAGCGACCCGCTCACCTCGGTCTCCCAAAGTGCTAGGATTACAAGTGTGAGTCACTGTGCCTGACCAATTTACCATATTTTTTTTGTGGTGAGAATATTAAAAATCTTTTCTAACTGAAACTTCATACTCTTGATTAACATCTCTTCTTTCCTCATACCTCCTCCTCTCTCAAGCTTCTGGTAGGATCATATTTATATGTGAACTTTAAAAAGGTTGATTTCACTGAAGTTAACTTTTTATGTGTTTATGTGTTTGATCTGCTGCTACATTAGTAGTTATCCTTGGACAGGTCACATGCTGTATGTATTCCTTTATTTCCTCATTGATATTAATAGAGGTAATGTGAATTTTAATTCACAGCATTATGATTATAAATCAGTAAGACAAACACATCAGAGTCATAGGAGATTCTCTGAGTTCTGGGTAACGTGATTCTTGTTTAGCCAAAGTTGGCAGAGGCTGAGCTCCTGACTCTGGGTGGCAAAGACAAAATTCTCTGTCTGGCAAACATAAGCAAAGGTAGCTAAAAAACACAGATAACAATTAAAATGCATGACAACAGCATAGCTAAGAGGTGCTAAGTGTTTAAAGCAAGGCAGTGACAATGAAAAATGAGAGAAGAAAGGATCATCCTTCTTATCACTGTTAGAATGATTGACAAGGTTAGAATAATTTTTCATCTTTAGAGAAATATAACAAGGAAGTAAAAATACAGAACAATGATAGATATCAAATTCTCTACAAAGTCACTATAAAAAGAATGTCTATATTTAGTGGTTCTGCTTGAATTTTCTTTACAATATTACTTTTAAAATAATTTCAAATATTGTATCTTCATTAGCCATACCCTCCATAAAATTATGACATAATAGGATATCAAATATATGTGATAACCTTACAATATGAGCAGAGCAGATTGGGACTCGGTTTTGCTTTAAACTATACAATTATTATTTCTCTGATTTTTAGCTCTTGGAAATAATGTTTGTGATGCTAAAAAATTATAATTTAGTTGAGCTGTTTTTTTTTTTTTTTTTGAGATGGAATCTTGCTCTGTTGCCCAGGCTAGAGTGCAGTGGCATGATCTCGGCTCACTGCAGACTCCGCTTCCCAGGTTCAAGTGATTCTCCTGCCTCAGCCTCCCGAGTAGCTGGGATTACAGGCACCCACCACCTCACCCGGCTAATTTTTGTATTTTTTAGTAGACAGGATTTCACCATCTTGGCCAGGCTGGTCTCGAACTCCTGACCTCATAATCCACCCGCCTCCCAAAGTTCTGGGATTACAGGCATGAACCAATGTGCCTGGTCTAGTTGAGCTTGCTTCATAGAACTGAATTAAAAATATAATGATGTTAATTTCTCTTAAGAAAATTTGTACTAGGAAAAAGTTGTTAGGTCAGTGTTTGCTTTTCTGCTATCAAATACTAAAACAAAAGACCTAATTATTCAGTTAGATTGAGAAGAGTGAACAGATCTAATGTTTCAAAAACTAAATATTCAAAAAAAAATAGCAAATATTTCTTTCTGAAGAGTAATTGGGTTAGTTAAAAAAGAATGCAAATGTGTTCTTAGAGTGGTTGATAAATCCCTGAGCTGTAATTTGGTTGCCAAAAATCTAAATAAACTTCATTACTACATAATAAAACAGTTCACATTTAAAATTGGTCAGTTTATTGATTTTAGTGACAAGGGATTTGAATGCATTTTCTTTGTTTGTTGTTAATTTCTTGATTTCTTAAACCAATCTATTACTCACAGTGCAGTATTACAGTATTAAACATGCAGATATGACTATAATCAGACATAAAATGAAGTGTGGATTCCTGAGATGTTTATGATAAATTTCAAAAGCTGCTCTTCTATTATATTTTTCAAGTGCAGAAGATATAAGTGTGAGATCTTTGGAAACTTTTGTGATTTTTATAGCAAGACATTTTCTATCAAAAGTAATACATTTTAATTCACTCAGTTAAATCTGAGTCTAAAATTCATTGGTTCAATAAATTCATATTTTTCACTTTTGTAATTTAAAATGATCAACATAAAGTCATACATTATCTCAAAAGAAGCATTACTCTTTGTACTCATATTTTTTCCTCTTTGTAAAATACAGTATCTTCTCACCAAAATAATTTTAATTCTTTAGCCTTAGGAAAGACAAAGGCCTTTTCTGAACTCAAATTAGATGCCACTTGTCCATGCACTATTTTTTTTACACCATGTTTATATAATCTATCATACTTTGTTCTTCGTTGTTACTGTTTGCATAGAGATTTATTATTCGATTTTAGATAGTATGCCTTTTAACAAAAGAAAGTGACAGAGCATTGTTAAGTAGGACCGACACAAAGTAGCATTGTATATTTGTGAGCACGTTATAAGAATTCAATATGCCAGTTTTCGTTCTTTGCTCTATTCATATTAACATAGAAATTCACAATCAGTATCTTTAAAAGCATTAAGACAAAAATGTTAGCTAAAAATTCCACATTAAAACACTTGTTGAGGAAATTATAACACCTAAAGAGATAGTGTACAAAATGCCAAATTGTCAAATTTTCTGGATCTCAATCGTATATGAATAAAATAATTTTTTTCTTTATTTTAAAATGCTAAGGTATTTTCCTTCTTCAGCACTTGGACTTTTTATGTATATTACTTTGTTTAATATTTCATGCACATTTTTTCTTTTCGTAACTATACTAGAAACTACGCTATGTTTTGTGGAAAAAAACTTCTGTGTTATCTCCTGTGGAATCTACTAGCGTCTAATTCATAGTAGAAATTCAATAAATGGTTGATTATTCATTGATTTAGTAAGAAGTCAGCAGTATTTCTAAGAGAAAGAGTCCCGAATCAAAAAAAACAAAAGACTTAGATGTTATTAGTGGCACGAAAATAAACTGTGAAACTGAGATTTGCTGCATATTCCTAATCGGCTTTTTCATTTTACAAGTATTTTTAAAACTGAAATTCTAAAACACCAAGTGTTTCGGAAACCAATGGGGTAATGTGGGCAAATCACATGGCTATAAATTGTTAATAAAATTTTGTGATTTTAACAAAAATATTTTTATTTCAAATTTGCTGAAAATAATTAGATAAATTACACTTAGATAAACAATTAGATAAATTACTAGAATAATTACTGAAGCAGGAATTTTCAGCATTTAAAAGAAATACAGTTGTCACTTATTATCTATGGGAGATTGGGTCCAGGAATCCGCAAGGATACCAACATTCACGGATGTCCATGTCCCTTATATTAAATGGCTTTGCATTTGCATATAACCTCCACACATACTTCCATATAGTTTACATCCTTTCGAGATTATTTATAACACCTAATACAATCTAAATGCTATCTAAATAGTTGTTAGACTGTGTTGTTTAGGAAGAAATAGCAAAACAAGTCTGCACCATCCTTCTTTTTAATTTTTTGAATATTTTTGATCCACAGTAGGTTGAACACACAGGGTCAGATTCCATGTATATAGAGGGCTGACTGTGTAACAATTCATTTCGTTAACGAATGTTACAGATTATTCACCAAAATACTTTTTGAAAGTAAGGAAAATCTAGGTATACTATTCTGACAACTTTTTAAAAACAAATTTGTATGTGTAAATTTTTCATGACACACATATTATATATTTGTATTTTACAGTTAATTTTGTTTCATGTTTAACTGCATTATCCTTTTTTACATAAAATAATAATTCAAAGTAATGTTTGTAATATTTAAGTCAATGTAATTAAATAAATTAGTTAAGTAATTGCAGATATGATATATTTAGAGCTAATGATTATTTTAGTTTACTTATGACCCTAAAGAGGAACAGTTTAATTTCTTTGGAGGATTTTAATATGCATACTTTTTACAGTACTATTTTACTACTTTACATTAGAATGAAGATCATTGTTATGCATACAAATTTGCTCTTTCCTAGGAGGTTGATAAATTATTTAATTGCATTGTTTTTTATTTTTGTTAAGCACATTTTGTAATCCATATTTGAAAATGAGTTAAGAATCTGATCACATACAATTAATAGCAACTGAAAACTGAACATTCACCTGTCGGTATAAACTGTGTTTATTGATCTCTGTGTTAAAAATATTGTCTAATATTTTAAAGGATTTATCTATTTAAAAAACTGATGGGGAGACATATTGCATAGGGCTTATAGGCACCCCTTCAGGAGCCAGATTTTGGAATCAGATAGGCCTTGTCTCCACCATTCTCTGTATATGAGTCCTTAGACAAATCACATAAGCTTTTTAAGTTTTCAGATCTCTCATGTGTGATAGAAATAATTTTATCTACTCCAACAGAATATCAGAGTAAAAATAAGCAATTTAGTTAAATGTTTAACAACCCTGGCTTCTACCAGGTTACCATATAAAATTGCTGATAGTAATTTTTTTGTTTTGTTTTGTTTTATTTAAGATGGAGTTTCGTGCTTGTCTCTCAGGCTGGAGCACAATGGCGCAATCTGGGCTCACTGCAAACTCCATCTCCCAGGTTCAATCAATTCTCCTGCCTTAGCCTCCTGAGTAGCTAGGATTACAGGCACCTACCACTATGCCCGACTAATTTTGATATTTTTAGTAGAGATGGGGTTTCGCCATGTTGGCCAGGCTGGTCTCAAACTCCTGACTTCAGGTGATCCACCCGCCTCGGCCTCCCAAAATGTTGGGATTACAGGCTTGAGCAACCCTGATAGTAATTTTAACTATAAACATGGCAATTGCTTGTAGCTCTGATATGTGAATACACCAGTAACAGACAAACAGAGAGTCAAATCATGAATGAACTCCCATTCACAATAGCTTCAAAGAGAATAAAATACCTAGTAATCCCACTTTCAAGAGCCAAATCATGAATGAACTCCCATTCACAATAGCTTCAAAGAGAATAAAATACCTAGGAATCCAACTTACAAATGATGCAAAGGACTTCTTCAAGGAGAACTACAAACCACTGCTCAGTGAAATAAAAGAGGACACAAACAAATGGAAGAACATACTATGCTCGTGGATAGGAAAAAACAATATCGTGAAAATGGCCATACTGCCCAAGGTTATTTATAGATTCATTGCCATCCTCATTAAGCTAAGCTACCAATGAGTTTCTTCACAGAATTGGAAAAAACTGCTTTAAAGTTCATATGGAACCAAAAAAGAGCCCGCATTGCCAAGACAATCCTAAGTCAGAAGAACAAAGCTGGAGGCATCATGCTACCTGACTTCAAACTATACTACAAGGCTACAGTAACCAAAACAGCATG
>NW_012103277.1:1093220-1103417 GCF_000951045.1 Mandrillus leucophaeus | reverse complement strand
ACACTTTTACACTGTTGGTGGGATTGTAAACTAGTTCAATCATTATGGAAAACAGCATGGTGATTCCTCAAGGATCCAGAACTAGAAGTACCATATGATCCAGCCATCCCATTACTGGGTATATACCCAAAGGATTATAAGTCATGCTGCTCTAAAGACACATGCACACGTATGTTCACTGCAGCACTATTCACAATAGCAAAGACTTGGAATCAACCCAGATGTCTATCAGTGACAGACTGGATTAAGAAAATGTGGCGCATGTACACCATGGAATACTATGCAGCTATAAAAAAGGGTGAGTTTGTGTCCTTTGTAGGGACATGGATGCAGCTGGAAACCATCATTCTCAGCAACCTATTACAAGAACAGAAAACCAAACACTGCATATTCTCACTCATAGGTGGGAACTGAACAATGAGATCACTTGGACTCAGGAAGGGGAACATCACACACCAGGGCCTATTATGGGGAGCAGGGAGGGAGGAGGGATTGCATTCTGAGTTTTACCTGATGTAAATGATGAGTTGATGGGTGCTGATGAGTTAATGGGTGCAGCACACCAACATGGCACAAGTATACATATGTAACAAATCTGTATGTTATGCACATGTACTCTAGAACTTAAAGTATAATAATAATAATAATAATAATAATAATAAAGAATTTTGTGGGAACTTATGTTGGGATCAATGGGATGTAAGACCTTTCAGAAAAATAATCCATATGGGAAAAAAAGAACTAAAAACTACTGGAAAAACGATGAGGTTAACAATAGTTGAGAGAAATTCCTTCGACATGAAAGGTAAAATTTTCAGAGATAGAGCAGGCTGCTGGGGGGAAGGCCGCAATTAAAATCAGTATGATCCTAGTGCCACAATTCTGACCTAAATATAAACTTTGATCAAAGCTGAAAAAAAAAAAAGAATTCAACATAAATACGTATGATAATGTTATTGATGATGGTAATAGTGATGGTAAAGATGATTATGGTACCATTTGAAGAAAGCAAACTAGCATTGTATATATATTAATTTATAAATGGCATAATGTTTTCATTTAAGTTTTTTTTTTTTTTTGAAGAGCAGTTTTAGGTTCACAGCAAAAATAAGAGGATGGTATGGAGAACTTCCAAATATCCCATTGCTCTCCACCATATGCATAATAGCCTTCTTTATCAGCATTGTTCATATGAGTGGTAATTTGTTACAATTAGTGAACCTACATTGAAACATCATAATCACTAAAGTTTATAGTTTACATAAGGGTTTGCTCTTGGTTGTGTATATTTTATGGGTTTGGATAAATATATAATGTCATATATTCATCATTATATATTATACAGAGTATTTTCACCTCCCTAAAAATGCTCCCTGACAAAATATATTTTAATTAATTAAATAATTTTAAAATAAGTTTTGTTTAGTATATTTAAGATACACAAAATGATGTTTTGAGATTTGTATTTGTAGCAAAATGATTACTACAGTGAAACACATGAACGTAGCCATGATCTCACAGTTACACCTGATATACTTTTACTTATAGAATTTTTAAAAAAATAAAAAATTTGTTGAGCATTACTAATCAAAACCTTTGAATGAGAACTACAATTGTCTTACTATAGACTTGATAAAATTATAATCATATACAAAAATTAATTTGGAATACTTTTCACCAAGGCAAAAACTCTCTGAAAAACAGTAGTTACAAGATGTTCTGTTCTTATTTGGTTCTCATTTCGTCCCTTCAGAAATTATGTAAATGTTTCTATCTTTTGTGTGGGTGACCCATGCTATATTTTTCTAAGAAAATCTCCAGAGGCATGCATAGAGTTTTTTGTCAGTTTTTGGTACCCTTTCAGCAATTTCAAAATTTTTAATTTATGTATATGATTTTAAGAGTTATTTTCAGATATATTTTATTAATTTTCTTTATTTGCTGAAATGGCATCATAACTGAACAATCTTTAAGTTTTATCTCTTTTTCTTTAAACACTGTTTTCTGGCAGATTGTGTGGTTTTATTATACAAGGAATTGTTGTGATACTTTTAACTTTTAAATTTTACTAAATTTTATCTGAGGTAAAAAAGGAAACCTACCTGAACTCGAAGACAAATTCCTTATAAAGGTATTTCCTACATAAAACTTCTAGAAAATCTGCCTCTTTAAAATATCACAAAATTATTATTTATTCTCATGCTGATTGTGACAATAAGTACTATTTTTTGTTCCTACTAAATTTCAGAGCTGTGTCAGTCAGTTCATTATATTTCTACAGTTGGTCTTCCGTATCCGTGTGTTCTGCATCTGTAGATTCAATCAATCATGAATCAAATATATTTAGGAAAAAAAAAAAAAGGATAGTTGCATCTCTATTAAACATGTACAGACTTTTTTGGTCATTATTTCCTAATACAGTATAAAAATGATGTATACAACACTTACATTGTAATAGATATTATAAATAAACTATAGATGATTTAAAATATACAGAAGAATGTGAGTAGGTTTTTGTAAATACTATGCCATTTTGTATAAGGGACTTGAGCATCCATGGATTTGGGTATCTCAGGGGAGTCTGGAAACCAATTCCCCAAGAATACCAATTCCACAATTCTTCTAAAAAGATAAAACTATCCCTTTTTCAACAATAACAACAATTTTTTTTTACCACTCTGAACATCTGACTTCATGATATAAATTTTAAAATGAATTTTAAAATTTGTAAACTTAATTAAAAAAAACATAATGCTAGGGCAGATTAAACAAAACCCTGATGATAAGGCTATTTACCTGTTGTTTACATCAAATCCACTTAAATATAAAAGTACAGATAACTTTAACATAAAGGAGTAGAAAAAAATATGCCATGCTAACACTAATAAAAGAAGACTGAAACAAATATATTAATTTTAGACAAAATGGTACTTAGAATATGAAATTTTGTAAGAGATAAGAAGGGACACTGTATAATGAATAAAGGTCAACTCTGGTGTTTCAGAAAAACGCTCAAACTATGTTTATTCTCTACTCTCACACCACCCGAACAATCATCAACAGAGAAGACTCTGTCTTCCCACACGTAGCAGCGGGCACCGGCAGCATGTCTTCCAATTCAATGCTGACATTACCTAATAGGAGATAGTGACATATCCCGCAGGTTGAAGGGCTCAGTACCCAAGACTACTCCCAACACCCCAGACACCAATCACAAGTCTGGGCCTTCAGAACTTCTGACCAACCAGCTTCAAGTTGGGGTTCCCATGGCCACCTTTTTGGGTTTGATTAGCTGGCTCACAGAACTCAAGGAAACATTTACTTACTTTTACCAGTTTATTATAGAGGATATAACAAAGGATACAGGTGAGGTATAGTGGATAAGACACGAAGCTTCTATGCCCTCCCTGGGTGCGCCATTCTCCAGGGGCCTTTGTTTGTTCAGCTATCTGGAAGTTTTCTGAACTCAGTCCTCTTGGGTTTTCATGGAAGCTTCTCAATGTCTGTATTTCTTCCCCCAGGGTATAGAGTGGGGCTGTCTCTGGGAAGGGCATTAATACCTACAATGAGAAAGGTGGAGAAAGATTAGAGTCCTACCTTGGGGCAGGTGAAAGGAGTTCAGGAGAAAGTAAGAGAGATTCGATTTCCTGAGGCCTGCCCCTGAGGCCTAACACACCCAACATTAATACAAAAGACTGTAACAAAGGCCGTGCAAGTTATAAACCAAAAACTGTGGACAAAAATGAAAACAAAGAGTTATTATATTAAATGCATGTACTTAAAGAAATAAAGGTAATAGAACAATAACAAAAGATTATATTTCAGTAAACTAGAGAAAAGTAATTTAAGCCTGAGGCAAGCAAAATAAAATAAATAATAAAAATTGAAAGCACAAATCGATAAAATTGAAAACAGAAAGCAATACAGAAAATTAGTAAAATTAAAAGCTGATATTTAAAAAAGACTAATAAAATTGATAAACTTCTAACGATACTAACAAAAGGAGGGAGAAGGAAAAAAAAGGAGGGAGAAAAAAAAAAGAGAGAGAAAGGCACAAATTACCATTATCAGAACTAAAACAGCCATTATCACTACTTCCAGGGACATTAAATGGATAATAAACAAATATTACGAATTACTCCATGCCCAAAAACCTCATAACTTACATGAAACACACCAATTTTTTTGAAAGATTACAAATTACCCATCTCACTCAGGGAGAAAAATATAATTAAATATCTTTATATCTATTCAAAATAGAAGTAAAAATTAAAACTATTCAAAGAAAGAAAATCTTATGACTAAATGATTTTTGTGGGTGAATTCTACCACACATCTAAGGGGAAAATGCACACATACACACACACACACGCACACACACTTCCCACTTCATTTTATAAGCCAGCATTAATTACAACACAAAATCAGAAAAACTCATTCCAAAAAAAAAAAAAAAAAAATCACAGACCAATATTCCTCGTAAAGAAACAAATTCTCAGGAAAATATTAGAAAAATAAATGTAATGATATATAAAAAGGATAGTACATCATATCCAAGGAATGTTAATCACAGTAATGCAAGACTGGTTCAACATTTATAAAACAATAAAAACCACTCATCATATCAATAGACTGAATAAGAAAAAAAGATATCAATAGATGTCGAAAAAATCTCTCAACAATATTTATTGCATATTCTTGATAGAAAATTTCACAAAAACTAGGAGTAAAAGGGAACTCCTTATTATAAAAAATAATATATTAAACCCTACAGACAACAAAAATTGTACCTAATTATGAAAGCCTAAACTCTTTACCTTAATACCAGGAAAAAGGTAAGGATGTACTCTCTTGTTATTCCTATTCAACCTTATACTGGAAGATATAACTAGTATAGGAAGAAAAGTAAAATGATATAAAAATATAAATATATAAATTTTAAATAAATAAATAAAGGTCTATTCATCAATTACATGGCTTTCTATGTTGAAAAGCTCAAAGAACCTAGATGAGAAAAAAAGACAAAAACCTGGCTCTAATGAGAGATTCTTTAGAAGGTCACAGGATAGAATTCAATATACGAAAAGTCAATTGTTTTTCAATATTCCAACAATAAGCAGAATTTTAAACTGCAAAATAATAGCATATGCAATGAAAACCAAAAGTGAAGTGCTTAGGTATGAATCTAACAAAATGTTTATTGAATCTGTATGTTAGAAACCATAAAATGTTAATGAAAGACTCTGAATATCTAATGAAATGGAAAGGTTTTTGTGGTCATAGATTAGAAGAACCAATATTGTTAAAATGTCAGTTTGATTTATAGTCTCAACACAATCCCAACTGCAATACTAGAAAGCTATTTTTATATATCAGCAAACTGATTTGAAAATTTATATGAAAAGGTAAGTGACTTTGAATAAGCAACAGAATATTAATGAAAAACAAAATTAGAATACCTACACCACAAAAATTTCAAGACTTACAATGATTCTACATTAACAAAGACAGTGTGGTATTGGAGAAAGTATAGATTTATATATTAATGGAACAAAACATGCAGCCCTGAAATAAACCCACACAAGCATAGTCAACTAATCTTTGACAAAGAAACAAAGGTTGTTCGGTGAAAAAAGAATAGTCTTTCCAACAACCAATGACTCTCAAAAACTGACTCTCACAAAAATTAATTCAAAGTGGAATCTACATGTAAAACACAAAACTATAAAACTATCAAAGGAAACACAGAACACCTACATAAACTTAGGTTTGGTGATGAGTTTTTAGTCAGCACATCACAAGCAAAATCCATAAAGATAAATATTTATATGTTGTTATTCATTAAAATTAAAACTTCTGCTCCTATATAGATACTGTTAAGGGAGTGAAAATACAAGTCACAGACTAGAACAACACATTTAAAAATCATATATCTGATAAAGAACTTGTATCCAAAAATAAACAAAAAATTCTTTAAACTCAACCATAAGAAAACAACCCAATTTTTAAGAAATGGATCTGAAGATAGACTTCACCAAGAAGACATACAGATGCTAAATAATCATATAAAAAGTTCATTATTTGTCACTAAATGAATGCAAATTAAAACAACAAGAAGATATTATTACATACCTATTAGAATTCCTTATAAAAAACAAAACTGAAAATATCAGTTACTGGTGAAGATGTATAGCAACAGTAACTTGCATCCATTTCTGGTGGGAATGACAAATGTGAAAGGCACTTTTGCAGACTAGTGGTTTATTATCTAGCTTAATATAGTCTTACTATATGATCTACCAATTACTCCCCCAGGTATACCCAACTGATTTGCAAACTTATGTTTATGCAAAAAATTATGCATAGATACTCACAACCACTTTATTCATAATTTTCAGAAACTGGATGGAATCAAGATGTTCTAAAGTAGGTTAATTGATTAATGTAATGGTTTGAGTGTCTCTGACAAAACTCACATGGGATCGTTGATTGTTAATGTTGTGATGTTGGGTGGTAGTACCTTTCAGAGGTAATTAGATCATTAAGATATATTAATGTCTTTCTTGAAAGACAGGATTTAGTTCTTGTGGGAATGAATTTGAGTCACAGGAATGGATTAGTTCTAAAAGTGAGTTGTTATAAAGCAAGGCTGCCTCTCATGTTTGGCCTCTTTTTATTCACCACTTCCCCTTCTGCTTCTCCACTAATCTGTAAGGGAACACATGTATCTCATCAGAAGCCTAGCAGATGCTGGCATCATGCTTTGGAACTTTGCAGCCACCAGAATTGTGAGCCAAATAAATCTTTCTTTATAAATTACTTAGCCTCAGATACTTTGTTAGAGCAACACTAAAATGAATAATATTGGTACTGAAAAATGAGGTTTTGTTGTACAGGTACCTGAAAATGTGGAAGTGGATTGGAATTGGGTAAGGGGTAGAGGCTGGAATAGTTTGGGGGAGCAGTCCAGAAAAAGGCCCTAGATTTTGGTGAAGACTTAAGTGACAAAAAGACTAGGGAAAATTTGTAATGTTTTAAGGGTTGATTCAGTGATCATGACAAAGATGGTAATGAAAATACAGATAATAAAGTCCTTTCTGATGAGATCTCAAATGAAAATGAAAAGTATCTTATTGGAAACCAGAGTAAAAAGCACTGTTGTTATACAGTTGCAAAGAACTTGGCCACATTGTGTTTATGCCCTAGGGCTTTATGGAAGGCAAAACTTAAGAGTGATGAACTAGGATTTCTGGCAGAAGAAATTTTAAGCAAAATATAGATAGTTACTTTTGGCTGCTAACACTGAGATTTGAGAGTAAAGGGATAAATGAAAGACAGAATTTGTAATTAAAAGGAACCAGAACAGACAAATTTGGAAAACTTGTAGCCTCACCATGTAAAAAGTAAAAACTACTCAGGACAGAGTGCGGAGGATGTGGCCCAGCAACTGTTTGCTAAAGAGATTAGCATAAATAAAAGGGAATCAGGCGCTATTCCTCAAAACAATGGGGAAATGGCCCTGAGATCATTTGAGATTTTCTGGAATGCCCTTCCAGTCATAGGCCCAGAGGCCTACGAGAATAGAATTGTTTTACCCTTCACAGTCATGCTTCCCTGGTCTGCCTCAACACTCCACATTCCATCTGCTTCACCTGCTCTGGCTGTGGCTCGAATGATTCCAGGTGTGGCTGTAACTGCTGCTCAGACAAGTACAAACCATAAAACTTGGTGGTCTCACGTCATGGCTCAAACAGGATCAGATGCAACTGATGTCATGGCTCTGGAAGTTGAAAACTGTAAACGGTGGCAGTGTCCAAGTGATGCTGACTCTGCAGGCATACAGGGTGTGTGGGCTATGCAATCATGGCAGTTTATACTTAGATTTAAAAGGAGGTATCAAACAGTTACTGAGCCCAGGCAGAAATTTAAATTGTATATATAAAGGTTTAGCCTTTTTGCTGTAAAGATCCATGGATTTGACAAATGCATAGGATCCTGTACGGTAATCACACAGAGTAAGTTTGTAGTTTAACCGCCATAATGTATAAACTTCCACACCACAGGGGCAGAGCCACCATAGAATGTTCCTATTAGAGTAATGCCTAGTGAGTGGGGCTGCCCTCAAGACCCCCAAATTTTCAAACCACAGGTAGCATGCAATACCTTTTTGGGAAAGCTGCAAACACTGAACTCCAGCCAGGATGGTAGTTAGGTGGGCTCCACAAAGTCAAGTCATAGAGAAGGGGGGTCTTGAGGCTTCCTGCACGAATGTGTTCAGGATGCAGGACATGAGGTCAAAGGAGATTATTTTCCAGCTTTAAGATTTTATATCTGCCCCTCTGAGTTTCAAACTTGCTTTATGCCGGTTACTCTTTTCTTTTTGCATATTTCTCCCATTTGGAATGGGAATCGCTACTCCATGCCTGTCCATCATTGTATTTTGGAACAAGATAAACTTATTTTTTATTTTCTAGGCTCATACGTGGAAGGAGTTTCCCTGGAGTCTCAGATGACGCTTTGAACTTTGGACTTTTATATTGATACTAGTGTAAGTTAAGACTGTAGAGACCATTGAGATGGAATTATCATATTCTGCATGTGAGAAGGACGTAAGTTTTGGGGGCCTGGGACAAAAATACTATGGTTTACTACAAATCATGTGGGAACTTTAATTCCCAGTTTGGCATTGTTTAAAGGTGGACTTTTAAGGGGTGATTAGATTAATATCTTCTTGAGAGACTGGATTAGTTCTCATGGGAATTAATGCATTCCTGAGAGAGCAAGTTATTATAAAGTGAAGTTGTCTCTCATATTTGGCCTCTTTTTATGCATCTGCTTCCACTTTCACGTCTCTGCTGTTCTCTGATACAGTACAACAGCCTCACCACAATCTAAGAAGATGCTGGCACCATGCTTTCAGACTTTGCTGCCACCAGAATCATGAGCCAAATAAACCTATTTTATGTATAAGTGATCTAGCTACTGAATATAAAGAATGTAAAGTGATCACCAAATAAACTAAGACAGTGAACAACCTGTGATGCCCATTCAATAAAATATTATTTATTAATAAAAAGGAATGAGCTATGAAACCATACAAATAAATGAAGCTTGAGTGCATTGAGTGCATATTGCTAGGTGAAAGAAGATAGTCTGAAAAAGGCTATATACTAGGAGTATTAGTCAACTCATTAGTCATATTATGTGTTATTAGTTCACCTTAACAAAATACCACAGATTGGGTGGCTTAAATAATCTCTGGCTGGAAGTCAGAGATCAGCATGCCAGCATGTTCAAGATCAGCCGAAGGCTCTCTTCTTGGTTTGCAAGACAATCACTTTCTTGCTATGTCCTTGGGTATCCTTTACTTGGTGCTGTTCCTTTTCCTCTTTTTATAAGGCCACCAGTTCTATCAATGTAGGAGCTCACCCTTATGATCTCATTTAATATTAAGTACACCCTAAAAATCCTATCTTTAAATATAGTCACGTTGGGGGTTAGGGCTTAGATACATAAATTTTAGAGGGACATGATTTGGTCCTTAACACCATGTGATACCATTTATGGAAAATACAAAAGTATACAGAAAATAAATTGATCTGTAATTGTCAGGCATTTGGGTAGGAAGAAGGGTTAAACAAGTGAAGCACAGAGGATGTTTTATGGTGCTTAAACTATAAACTTATTCTGTGTGATTACTATACAGGATCTTATGCATTTGTCAAATCCATGGATCTTTTCAGCACAAAGAGTAAACCTTTATACATGCAATTTTAAAAGTCCGTTAGGAAGTCAGAGTATACCAGGATGGAATAAGGAACTGTGATAAAAGAATCTGATTGTATTACACATATACACAATAGCCTTATTAAAAGAGGTGGTAAAAAATGGTGCTAAACAAAATAACTTTGGAAATGAGTAGATATTGCTAAGCCTAAAGGTCAAAAAAGTTTTACATAAACACTATCCTATAGTTGATCAATGTTTTCTGTGAAATTGTGTTTAACTTAATAAATGTACAGATGTACATATATACAAGCGTTTATAGATATGTAGAAGTAGATGGGATAGTATATATATACATACATGTTTTCCTTGCTCTTTCAGTTGAGAGGGTCTGGAAACAAGGACACCCCAGTAGCAACTAACGTTTGAACCCAGGTTTTGTTTTCTAATATCATTTTCCAATAATAGGAA
>NW_012103277.1:1092176-1092725 GCF_000951045.1 Mandrillus leucophaeus | reverse complement strand
GATCAATTCTACAGTGGAGAAACCTAACGAAATTGTTTCAGCCAGGCTATCAAAGTCAACATCACGAAGTCATGTCAGTAACATATGTCCTTGAGGTGATGTGATGAGATTGGCAGTTTACCTCTCTACTCCTCTGCCCCAAAAAGCATATCCCCAGTATAATCATAAAATACATCAGACAAACCCAACTGAGGGACATTCTAAAAAATACCTAACAAATATTTCTCTAAAGGATCAGGGATATAAAAAATAAGTAAAACTGGAGTAATTGTTACAGGCTAGAGAAACCTAAAGAATCATTATTAATAAATGTATTGTGGTATCATGCATTGGATCCAGGAAACACAAAGGGACATTAGGAAAAACCTTATAGATTGTAAACAAAGTATGGTCTTGTTATTATTTGTGAAAAGCCTACAATACTAATGCAATTTGTTAGCAATAGGGGACACTGAATGAGGAATATATGCAAATTCACTGTATGAGTTTCAAAACCTTTTTGCAAATATAAAAGTTCCAAAATAACAAAAATATTTTAAAAATTGCATA
>NW_012103277.1:1090594-1092126 GCF_000951045.1 Mandrillus leucophaeus | reverse complement strand
GGAAGAGGCACTTGAGTTTTAGAATTTCCATCTTTTCTGTACTGCTTTCTCCTCATCTTTGTTGTTTTATCTACCTTTGGTCTTTGATGATGGTGACGTACAGATAGGGTTTTGGTGTGGATGTCCTTTCTGTTTGTTATTTTTCCTTCTAACAGTGAGGACCCTCAGTTGCAGGTCTGTTGGAGTTTGCTTGAGGTCCATTCCAGACCCTGTTTGCCTGGGTATCAGCAGTGGGGGCTGCAGAAGGGTGAATATTGCTGAACAGCAAATGTTGCTGTCTGATCATTCTTCCGGAAGCTTTGTCTCAGAGGTGTACACGGCCGTGTGAGATATGAGGTGTCAGTCTGCCCCTAGTGGGGGATGTCTCCCAGTTAGGCTACTCAGGGGTCAGGGATCCACTTGAGCAGACAATCTATCTATTCTCAGATCTCAAACTCTGTGCTGGGAAAACCACTACTCTCTTCAAAACGGTCAGACAAGGACATTTACATCTGCAGAGGTTTCTGCTGCCTTTTGTTTGGCTATGCCCTGTTCCCAGAGATGGAGTTTACAGAGGCAGGCAGGCCTGCTTGAGCTTCAGTGGACTACACTCAGTTCGAGTTTCCAGGCCTCTTTGTTTACCTACATAAGCTTCAGCAATGGCAGGCACCCCTCCCAAATCCTCGCTGCTGCCTTGCAGTTAGATTTCAGACTGCTGTGCTAGCAATGAGGGAGACTCCGTGGGCATGGGATCCTCTGAGCCAGGAGCGGGATTTAATCTCCTGGTGTGCCATTTGCTAAGACCCTTGGTAAAGCACAGTATTAGGGTGAGAGTGACCCGGTTTTCCAGGTGCTGTGTGTCACAATTTCCCTTGGCTAGGAAAGGGAATTCCCTTCCCCCTTATGCTTCCTAGGTGAGGTGATGCCTCGCCCTGCTTCGGCTCTCGCTCGTTGGGCTGCACCCACTGTCCTGCCCCCACTGTCTGACACGCCCCAGTGAGATGAACCTGGTACCTCAGTTGGAAATGCAGAAATCACTCATCTTCTGTGTTGCTCACGCTGGGAGCTGGAGGCTGGAGCTGTTCCTATTCAGCCATCTTGGCGTGTCAATTATTTTTTTTGGTAAAATTTTAAAGTTTACTTCAAATATACTTTATACACCCTCAGAAATTATATGTATATTCTTAATAAAATAATTTTTTCTCATTGCTATTTTCCTATATATTTTATGCATTTTATATGTACTTAAAACTTGTTTATGGCATATCTACATTGCTTAATAACTTCTAAAAATTCTACAGTTGATTCTCCTGAAATGTCTATAATTTTATAATTTGGTAAGATAAATCTTTTATTAGCATGCTGATATAAATAGTTGGTCTATATCTTAAAATCATTGAAGTGCTCAAGAGACAGTAAAATTAAACACATTTATTTTCATTTCCCACGGGTAAGAATTAAGTTTAGAAAGTGATTGTATTACTCCCATTCTCATGCTGCTATGAAGAAATACCTAAGACTGGGTAATTTTTTTTTTTTTTTTTTTTTTTTTT
>NW_012103277.1:1089219-1090541 GCF_000951045.1 Mandrillus leucophaeus | reverse complement strand
TTCAGTTGAGAGGGTCTGGAAACAAGGACACCCCAGTAGCAACTAACGTTTGAACCCAGGTTTTGTTTTCTAATATCATTTTCCAATAATAGGAATTAGAATTTCTTGGAGAAATGACTGATTCTAGACTGAAAAAGGGAATAGTTAAGAAGAACCAGAAAGTAAAGAAATACTCAATCAAAACCCACAATGATGAAGGTATGTCAAAAGAACACAGGAGTCAAATGATAACATTCTCCATTCTTAGATGAATTTGAGAAATGATATAAAAACATGCCGGGCGTGGTGGATCAAGCCTGTAATCCTAGCACTTTGGGAGGCCAAGATGGGCGGATCACGAGGTCAGGAGATCGAGACCATCCTGGCTAACACGGTGAAACCCCCTCTCTACTAAAAATACAAAAAACTAGCCTGGCGAAGTGGCGGGCGCCTGTAGTCCCAGCTACTCGGGAGGCTGAGGCAGGAGAATGGCGTGAACCCGGGAGGTGGAGCTTGCAGTGAGCTGAGATCCGGCCACTGCACTCCAGCCTGGGCAACAGAGCGAGACTACGTCTCAAAAAAAAAAAAAAGAAAACAACAAAACAAACAAACAAACAAAAAGCATATTATTGGATTGTAACCCAAAGTCTGTACTGATATTAGTAAATACTTGAATAAATAAGTAGGCAAATTGTCCATAAAGAAAAAATCCACATAATTTCTGTAGACACATCCCTCTCAAAAAAGAGGAGCAACACTATTTCTTCAGCGTGGGCTGTGTGTAGTGAAAAAAAGGATCAATTCTACAGTGGAGAAACCTAACGAAATTGTTTCAGCCAGGCTATCAAAGTCAACATCACGAAGTCATGTCAGTAACATATGTCCTTGAGATGATGTGATGAGATTGGCAGTTTACCTCTCTACTCCTCTGCCCCAAAAAACATATCCCAGGATAATCATAAAATATATCAGACAAACCCAACTGAGGGACATTCTAAAAAATACCTAACAAATATTTCTCTAAAGGATCAGGGATATAAAAAATAAGTAAAATTGGAGTAATTGTTACAGCCTAGAGAAACCTAAAGAATCATTATTAATAAATGTATTGTGGTATCATGCATGGGATCCAGGAAACAAAAAGGGACATTAGGAAAAACCTTATAGATTGTAAACAAAGTATGGTCTTGTTATTATTTGTGAAAAGCCTGCAATACTAATGCAATTTGTTAGCAATAGGGGACACTGAATGAGGAATATATGTAAATTCACTGTATGAGTTTCAAAACCTTTTTGCAAATATAAAAGTTCCAAAATAACAAAAATATTTTAAAAATTGCATA
>NW_012103277.1:1073839-1083714 GCF_000951045.1 Mandrillus leucophaeus | reverse complement strand
TGCCTGGCCGTGACTGGGTAATTTTTAAAGCAAAGAAGTTTAATTGACTCAGTTTTGTAGGGCTGGGATGGCCTCAGGAAACTTACAATCATAGTGGAAGGGAACACAAACATGTCCTCCTTCACATGGTGGCAGCAAGGTGAAGTGCAGAGCGAAGCTTCTTATAAAACCATCAGATCTCATAGGAACTCACTCAATGTCACGGGAACAGCATAGAGGTAAGTGCCCCACGATTCAATTACCTCCCACGGAGTCCCTTCAATGAGGCTTGGGGATTATGGGAAATACAATTCAAGATGAGATTTGAGTGGGGACACAGCCAAACCACATCACTGATCATGTAATATGTAAATGCTTACAAATATGATTTTACTTAAAATCCACTTAAAATTTTTTATGAGTAAATTATAAAGCTATTGAGAATGATAGTGGTATATTTGTTTGAATGTCTTCAAGTGTTTTAATACATTAATTTGGAATATGTTGTGGAAAGTCATATTTACATGTGCCATCCTTGTATATATTCCAAACCCCTTTATCACATTGTAATTAAATTACATCTATCAAAATTGAAGAAGCAAGAAGTTAACTGAAATCTTTATCCACAATGTCTTACCAGGCAATAATTAGTGAACTTACTGTGAGAGAAAACAGTTGATGCAGGTTTTGAGAATCCCTAGATGTTAATCTACAGTTTTTTTTAATTAACTCTTAAAATAAAATTTGTGAGACTTTGTTTGAAATCTACAGAAAATGGTAGGTATTAGTATGAAGCTGCCTGTGGCCTTTTATAGCTTTTTATCTTTTATGACTGCTCTGTTCTCTGCAGTGTGTCTGTGAAACACAGAAAAAGTACACAGCAGATGATTACACTAAGGCACCAAATTCACTGGAGTGTGACATAATCTTCGGTGCTGATAATTAGTGTCTCATGCAACCAAGCGAAGAACCAAAAGGGAGTTATTTCTTCAGTAGAGTTTAACATCTAAGATACACCTGAGGCTATAGCTCTTTATTACTGCTCAAATCCATACCTTTGACCATGTGGTTATGTATTAGTAAAGGTTATCTTTTTCTCTCTCTCACCGATGCTTGCTCAGTTAGTAAAATGTAATCACAATATAGTGTGTACAACACTCAATCAAAATAGTGTAACTTTAAATATTTTCAATTTCATGCAAAGATTAAGCAAACAAGATGGCTCTTTATTAAACCTTTGAAATATATAGGCTGAAATCTAATTGTGCTTGTATATTTTCACATCTGCAGACAAGATGTGATTAAGGAAATAAGTGTCCCACATGTAGAGAAGCACTATAGGATCTAGAAGAACCTAATAATGGAACAAGTAAGGATATATTTACAGAAGACTTTATTTTCATTTGAAGGTTATGTTGAAGAGGATAATTTACTTAATCAGGATCTAAAGTTGTATGGCATGTGGGTTCTTGGTATGAAAAATACTTTTCATTTTAATGTAAATGGTATATTTTACTCAGGCTAGTTTAAAGTGAAAGGGTGTCTTGATGTTACTTACGGAATATTTCAAATTATAATTTGTACATTCATTTTTATATGTTAACTGAACCACAACAAACACAACCAATGGATCCTGCATTGCTATTCTGTAACCTTATTGGTTATTACATTTTAGGTAGGTGAAGTCATGTAACTATCACTATTATGTCCACGCCAACATTAGTAAATATGCTTGCAACCTATAATTAATATACCAATCATAAATTACACATTTATGTTTATGAAAGCTTACGTGATCAAAATACCCTTTGTCCCTGCTTTGAAATAATTCACCTCTATGTTTGTATAGACATGTAGACAGAGCTACTAAATATTTTACAACTAAACATTATATAAATTATTATGACAAATGTTAATTTTTTCCCAATAAACAGCTCTCTCTATATATATTTTTTATCTATAAAATTTAAGTCATCTCTACTTAGCATTTGTTTGGGAAAAACATCATAGAGCAATCTTTCCAATAATATATTTTCCAAAAGTATGTTAAAAATGAAATTGAGATGTCACTTAGAAATTGGACTGAGTGCAATAGCTCACCCCTGTAATCTCAGTACTTTGAGAGGTTGAAGCAGGAAGATTGCTTGAGCCCAGGAGTTCGAGGTCAGCCTGGAAAATGTAAGGAGACCCCCATCTCTAAAAAAAATAAAATAAATAAATAAAAAGAAATTAAATTAATTGGGTGTGATCATGTGTACCTGTAGTCTCGGTAGGAGGATCTCTTTAGCCTGAGACATCAAGGCTGCAGTGAACTGTGACCATGCCACCGCACTCCACCCTGAGTGACAAAGTGAGATCGTCCCTCAAAAAAAAAAAGGAAAAAAAAAGATTAATAGATTAATTTTAAAAAGAGATAAGCTAAAAAAATCATATGTGAGAATTAATAGGCCGAGAGGTCTGAAGGCAAGGTGTTAAACAGCACATCTACTCATGATCACACAATTCAAATTCACAACTACTGAATGCATTCAGTTTATTACAATGAAATTGAAGCCTGTTTTTATCCCCCATAATTCAAAATGTACGTCATTTTAAATCTGACAAGGAGGCAATTTATCTCTTTTTTTTCCCACTAATTATAAAAAAATAAATTTCCCTTCAGAACTTCCCAGTATGTTCATCTTATCAGGGTATGCTAAGATCACACTCTAGGCAGGTTATTTAGCAATACGATGACTTTATTTTTTCTAGTTTTCTGCTGTCTTTGCAAATATGGCTCTGACTTCTAATGTCTGTGTGGCATTTTCACAACAGGAGTTTTCATTATACATAGTTTCAGGCGTTAAAAGCGTCAAGCCAATAATGATTAGAGATGTTAGGAAGCATTAAAACACCTGCCATTTCCAACTGTCTTTGGATAATACAAACTGAATCTGCTTTGTGTTTATAACTGACCCATTAATTATGTACTGGATATTCCAAGCAAAATCCCTGCTGGTTTCAGAAATGACAACTCAATGCTGATTGGTCTTGCAAGAACTGCCAAGAGGTAATAAAAAGTGATTTAAAGAGATATGAAAACAAATTCTTCATGCTATTTGCTCTATTTTAGAATTGATGAGTAATGTACTATGTAATGACAGAAAATACTTTACCTCTAACTATGCTGGTTATCAGATAAAATATCTGTTTTTTATTAAAACTTGATTTAGATTCTCTCTAGTATCTAAACTACTGACATGCTAGAGAATTTTTTTTTGTAAATAACATTGTCATATTTTAGACTAAATATCTCTCAATAAATTATATTTTTAAATTCCATGACCTGCAAAAACATGTGAGGTTCATGTCCCCATACTTATAAATAGTACAAATCTAGGAAGAAAGTTAAGTTTTTTTAAGCATTAATAATCAACTTTTCATGTATTTGATTCTCTCATGAAAAATTACACTTGGAAATATAATATGGTTACACTTAAATGTGAGTGAGCCTAAAGGAAGTAGGATTGTGGCAGGGAAGGTGACATGCTACCCATATTTTACTACAGAGTGTGACTTTTTGCCTCAAATGCTGGGAATGCTGTCAGCAGGTAGTCTCTGCCCCTAAGCTCCTTCAGGCAATGTCTCAGCTGCAATCATGTGCTGTCTGAGGTCCAGGCATCTCATAACTGATTAAACAAGACTACAAAGCCTGGAAACTTTGGCCCAATACAGCACAACTCTGGTGGTTAAAGCTGCTTCAAAGCTACTCCTAGGGCAATCTAAGGTTATCCTTCAGGCCCGCAATGCAGCAATTTGTATTCTTCTTCTTCCCAATCCCACTTCTTTTCACTCCCTTCCACATATTTTGATTCCAAAGACATTCTAAGCAATAACTTACACACTTTTATGGACTGAATTGTGTCCTTCTTGAATTTGCATGTTGAAGCTTTAACTTCCAATACCTCAGAATGTGACTGTCTTTGGATATGTGTCTTTTAAACAGGTAACTAAATTGAAATGAGACCATTAGGGTGGGGCCCAGTTCAATTTTACTAATGGCCTCATAAGGAGAAGTTAGGATGCACAGAGAAACACCTGTGGTGCCATATGAACAGAAGAGAGGATGCAGTGAGAAAGTGGCCATCTGCAAGCCAAGACAGAGACCTCTGGAGAAACCAGCCCTGCCAGTTCCAGAACTATGAGACAATAAATTTCTGTTGTTTAATGCACCCAGTCTGTGGTATTTGTTATGGTGTGGTATTAAACTAATGTACACATTATACTTCATTGTAGTGTTTGTCATAAAAGCTAATCTGCAACCATTTGTGCCAAAGGTGGTCTGGGAAAGCAAGTGATAAGATGGGGTGTTAGATCTAGATTATGCATTACCCTTAGCAGTGAGCCCCTCATCATTGTTAGTAGGCTGATCTCAGACAGACTTTCGCAGAAAGTGATATTCTAATTGTAAAACTTTACTGAGTATGAATTGCAACAGCACACCTGTGCAGAAGAATGCATTAGCTGGTGTGGATTTATCAACTGTTTGAAAAATGTAGGGGAAATAGTAATTGCAGAGAAAGTGGAATTCAGTGTCTTTTGCTAAGTTTCACTGAACTCTAGGCAAAGATAACAAAAGGCTGAGAAGAATTAATAGGTAAATGAAAACCTATGTGAAACCCAAAGAGTTCTCTTGACAGTTTAAAAAGAGGCTTTTATCTCATGCAGGTGAAGGGCAGAAAAAGCCTAGGGATTAGCCCTAATCATCAAAGTAGCTGAATTCCAAAGAAATTTAAACTCTCAAAAAAAGTTATTTTTCTTATGCCAATGTACAAGGTCTGGTTGGAAAATAAAGGGACTCAAACATACGGCATGGTGCTGAGTTGTCCCTCAAAATTGTAATTTCTCATGTATCTTCAGTTCCTAGAAAAGTGACTCAACTCTCCATATTAAGACTCAAAAACCTCTTTTCCTAAGGAAACTGAAGAATGTCTTCTCTACTGTGAGACAATATGTGTTCCTCTAAGCAACTGACCCTATCCCCACTCTTGGTCATTAGGCTTGTAATGAGGGAGAAGTTGCAGGTTTATGCATCTGGGGACATACTGAACTCAATGAGGGTTTGGGAAAGAAGTATTACCAAACCGCTGCAAAACCTAGCTCTCATGGGTTATCATGAGCACCGAGAGTATGCATGGAACTGAATTGGAGGGTATTTAATTTAGGAAGTTGGAACAGAAATGTGGGTAAGGGAGGATTCATTAATTTAGGAGCCCTCTTCTGAGATATAAGATTATCACTTTGGCAAGGGTTCCATGAGGTAGTGTAAATTTGTTGCTATCATGGCCCCAAGAAGCATGTGAAATGTTGAGTAAGCCAGAATTTTTATGAATACTAGAAGGAATGGAAGGTTCAGTCCATGTTAGAGGATATGTTAAGGCAGAAAAGCCACCAGGATATAATGTCACATGGGAAGCCCCAAGATATAAGCCAAAATAAGGCCCTAATAAAAGGGGTTCAAAAACATTATTTTAGCAATGGTTCTCCTTTATAAGCCAGGGTTAATTACAAAGGAGGCCATTACAGAAGTTGGTTCATTTATAGCAAAAAGGATGAGAGGGTACTGAAACAACAAAGGTCATGTGGAGGCACTTACCCGTTATAAACAACGTCAAAGTAGCAGCCAAAAGTGCCCATATTAGAGTTCTCCATAGAAACAGAACCAAAAGGATGTGTGTGTACATGTGTGTATACACACATATATATTTCTACATTTATATCTAGCCATATATATAGCTAGAGACATAAATTTATTTTGAAGAATTGGCTTGTGCTATTATTATTGCTAGAAAGTCTGAAATTTTTAGAGCTGGTTGGTAGGCTGGAAATTCCAGCTAGAATTAATGTTACATTCCTGGGTCTGAAAGCAAAATTCTTTCTGCATGGGGAGACAATGGTCTTTAAATTGGTTGGATGCGGTCCAACTACATTATAGAGAATAATCTCATTTACTCAAGGTACACTCATTTAAAAATTAATCACATCTAAAAAATACCTTCATAGCGATATCTCAATCAGTGTTTCACCAAACACTGTACACAATAGCCTAGTCAATTTAACACATGAAATCAACCATCACAGGGCTCAAAGAAAAAGAAGATAGATGGGAATTAAGCAATGAGATCACTTGGACATGGGAAGGGGAACATCACACACCGGGGCCTATTATGGGGAGGAGGCAGGGGGGAGGGATGGCATTGGGAATTATAACTGATGTAAATGATGAGTTGATGGGTGCTGACGAGTTGATGGGTGCAGCACACCAACATGGCATATGTATACATATATAACAAACCTGCATGTTGTGTGCATGTACCCTAGAACTTAAAGTATAATAAAAACAAAAGTTAATAAAAAAAAGAAGATAATGGAGATGGTTAATCAGGACAAAATTGATGGCAGCCAAAAAGTGTATTACTCAGCTTCTAACATCAGAAGAAACTAAACATAACTTATAGTAGGTCAAAGATAGTTAACCCAATGGCAGATCATGACCTCTTGCCTAGTGTTCCTGTCCTTATCTGTTTTCAAACCCAAAGAATAAAGTGCTCTATAGTACCATTACAAGTTTACATGGTATTCATGTAATGAAATGGAATCCTCAGAAAAGTCAGCTCACAATGGATTCACTAAATCTATAAGTACTGCCATTGGCTATTTCCCTGGTCACCAAATATGTAATTAGGATAATATACTTTTTACTGTACTTGGATCCCACATTGGGTTCCTTGCTCTTTGGCTAAGACCTATAAAGTGGAGAAGAAACACTGAAAAGCCTCTTAAACAGCCCCCGTATGAGATTTTTATGCTAAGTTTGGTGCAGGGTGTGATTGGTGCAAAACCTAAGATGAATAGTCAACAGAAAATGAAACCTTAGTTCAGACTGTGATATTATTGAAAGCTGATGATTTTGTGTGACAAAAAAACACATTTACTTTTTATTAGAAAAATGAAAACAACATTAAAAAGTCAATTGATAGTAAAAATAGTAACTTGGAATAATACCTAAAAATTAACTTACACACACACACACACATACACACACACACATACACAGACGGAGAAAGCCATGTGAAGACTGTTATGCTGTCACAAACCAAGGAACCATCAGAAGCTAGGAGAGAAAACTGGAAAAGATCCTTCCCCAGTGCCTTCAGAGGAAGAGCAGCCCTGAAGTCACTTTGATCTCGGACTTCAAGCCTTCAGCTTGTGAGACAATGCAATTTTGTTTAATAAGCCACTTTGTTTTGGTACTTTCTTAAGACAGTCCTAGAAAACCAATAAAACAACTCAATGACAGCAAGAAAATAGTGAAATAAAGTTAAAAAAAAAAAAAAGTTAAGATTCTTATCTCACACTATATACAAAAAGTAAATCAAAATGAATTTAAGATGTAAACATAAGACTTGAAAATGTGAAACTACCAGAATAAAATACAGGAAAAAGATCCATAACATTGGTTTTGGCAATGGTTTCTTGAATATGCCCACAAAAGTAACAAAAGCATAACATAGACAAAGGAAATTCTATCAACCTAAAAAGCTTCTGCACAGCAAAGAAAACAATCAACAGATTTAAGAGACAGTCTACAGAATGGGAGAAAAAAATTGCACATGATACGTCTAATAAGAGGATAATAAACAAAATGTATAAAGAAGTCAGGTCAATAACAAGAAAACACATAACCTAATTTTGTAAAAAGGCAAAGGACCTGAACAGACACTTCTCAAAAGAAGACATATGAAGCCGGGTGCGGTGGCTCATGCCTGTAATCCCAGCATTTTGGGAGGCTGAGGCAGGCAGATCATGAGGTCAGAAGATTGAGACCACATTGGCTAACAAGGTGAAACCCATCTCTACTAAAAATACAAAAAAATTAGCCAGGCATGGTGGCACGCACCTGTAATCCCAGCTACTTGGGAGGCTGAGGCAGGAGAATCATCTGAACCCAGGAGGCAGAGGTTGCAGTGAGCCAAGATTGTGCTACTGCACTCCAGCCTGAGTGACAGAGCGAGACTCTGTCTCAAAAAAAGAACAACAACAACGAAAGACATACAGCTAACAAGTGTATGACAGAATGTTAAACATCACTAATCATTAGAGAAATGCAATTCAGATCAAAATGTGATATTACCTCATCTCTCTTAGAATGTATATTATTAAAAAAGACAAAAGACAACAAGTGATGACAAGGATGTGTAGAAAAGGGAACTCTTACACACAGTTTTTGGGAATGTAATTAGTACGGACATTATGGAAAACTATATGGAAGTCCCTCAAACAACTAAAATAGAATTACCATGTGATCCAGCAACTCAACCTTAGTATATATCCCAAAACATTGAATTTACTATTTTGAAGAGATATCTGCACTCCCACGTTCATTGCAGCACTATTCACAGTAGCTAAAATATGGAAGCAATGTCAAGGTCTATCAATGGGTGAATGGATAAAGAAAATGTGCTATATATACAGGATCGAACACTTTATAACCTTAATAAAGAATAAAATTCTGTCATCGGTGGCAACCTGATTTAAAATAGAGGACATTATGTTAAGTGTAAAAAAGCCAGGCACAGAAAGATAAATACTGCATGATCTTATGTGTGGAATCTAAAATAGTTGAACTCATAGAAATGCAAATAGAATGGTGGTTACCAGAAGTTGTGGGGTAGAGGAGTGGGATAGGAAAAAGAGAGATGTTGGTCAAATGATACAAAGTTTCCATTAGACAAGAGAAAGAAGTTGTAGTGATCTGTTGCACAGCAAGATGTCTATAGTCAAATGATGTCAAATAACCCTGAATCATTATCCAGAAGTCATTTAAAGATATTCGTATCCAGTCAAGGGGTAATGCTCAGTGAAGAAAAAAACCTCTAAAGTCTTGGACAACTGGGTAATGTTGGCTTCATTTTTAAAGGTAAAGTCTGGGAAAGACCTTGGTTTAATGAGAGGAAGATGCATGTATCACAACCTCTTAGCGAGAAACAGACTCTTAGTGTGGCAGGTAGCAGTGTGGAGCAGAGGACAGCCACCAACAATTACAGCCAGCTGAAGAATAAAAAACAAAAAATGAATAAAGCTAAATTGCCACTCAAAGGCAAAAACAAAAACAAAACAATGAACATGGGACAGGCAGGTTTTGCTGATTTTTCTGATAGAAGATACACCGAATATTGACAGCCATGATCACAGTTGTACTACCAGGGCACATCACATGGCAGGAAACAGTTTTGGGAAAAAATCACAAGCAAATTACTTATATTCACTTTTCTTTGCAACTCAGCTAATGACTTTGCTCTTTGATTTTACCCTATGTTCAAAAATCTATTCTTCAAGTCATTCACAATGTTAAATGAATAATTACATATAGGGACCTATCTATACCTGCGTAATATAAGAAAATAAGGTAAGAGTCAAATAGCACACAAAAATATATAATGTAAAATAGTTGCATCTAAAGTTAAAAAATAGAAACAAAAGCTCAAATAAAAGGTGAAAAACTTTAACAGTAAATGTAAAATACGTGAAAAGAATCACGATCAAATATAGCACAGGATGTTAGTAATTGGAGAGAAAAAGAAACAGAATGCATAAATGAAAGCTATATTTGACGCAACAAAAAAAAATATTCTTATTGAAAAAGGAAGCAGAAACATAAAAAAAATAAGTTTGAGGACAGCAGGCAAAATGAAATGGAAAAGTACATAAAGTTTATAGTCATAAAATAAAAAAATTAGATACAGTAAAGACAGAAAAAATAGCTCAAAGCTTATATAATTTGTATTTAAGGAGATGAAAAGACAGAATTACATAAAGGTCTATTTCTGTGAGGTTTTTTTTTTTTTTTTTTTTTT
>NW_012103277.1:1070096-1073044 GCF_000951045.1 Mandrillus leucophaeus | reverse complement strand
AAAATAATTAAAAACAATGTTTATTAGAAGACTATTTAGGTGATGTAAGTTTCCTCATTTCTTTATTACCCTATAATGAGGGCTGAATAATGACTATCAGAAAGTAATAAGAAGTAAAAGTATAATGTGCAAATTTGTAACTATAAAACAGTAATACAAATGCCGTTGTGTATTCAATCACAATCACTTAATCACATTAAGTAAATATATAAAATGCATGTAATAGGACGTTAATATGGAAATCTTCCTGACTTTGTTCCACACAACATAGAGCAAGATGTTCATCTGTTTATATGAGACTTGCAAAAGTAATTTCCAAGAAACAGTTTAAATAACATTATCCTATCATCTGACCCTAGGCTATACACTAGCATGCCAAGATCTCAAGAGAGAAAATCATGGTGAGATTTTCTTCGTAGAGTAGACAGTTTGCATTTGTTTCTCACCTTCCCCTCAATTTAGTTCAAATATGATCTAATCAAGTTGCTAGAAATTCCAACTTATTCAGTGTTAATTTGGAGCTTTTACTGTAATGTTCCTCTGTATTAAAGGATAACATAATCTGTCCGGAACTCATAATCAGGAATATATGTCTAATCTTATTGATAAGCAAGATGCATATTATTTCCCATATATTATTATAAGGTATTTAGAATATTTCACTCTTTCTTCTTTATGTACTGTCAAATATTTGAAGAGCTTTTTTCTACCAACTTCTGTGGTATAAAGACCATTATAAGTTTGTGCTAAATATAGGCAGATGATCTCGTGGTATTCCCACTATGTCCTGGCCTCTGGAACACACAAGGCTAAATCCATACATTTCAGTTCTCATTTGGCTTTTTGGAGTTAAGTGAGACATAGCACACTTTCCTGAATACCAAGATGTCCTAATATCCACAGTCCTCTAATCCTCTGTCTAAGACTCTGAAGCCTGTTTTCCACTTGACGACCTTGTGAAAGGAAGGTCGCTCAAATGATTGTTCACTCAAATGATTGTAACCAAGTTCAAGGTCTTGCCTACAGTCAATTATATCACAGGTCTCAGAGGCCTCTATAATTTGGAAACATATGATACCAGATATAAAGTAAATAGAGTCACATATATAGCAACATATTCCCTGAGTTTTTTATGGTTGTTTGAAGTAACATAATATTTAGAATATAGAACAAAGAGTATGATCTGTAATGAAATATTTAGTAATATTTAGTATAAATATTTAGATTCAATACAAATCTTTAAAAATAAAATAACATAACTTCAAAACTTAAAGAAAAATAGACAAAAGCAAAGCATTAAAAGATATTAATTCACTTTATTTCACTCAAATAAACAAGTATATAGCATATAAATATGACATATTTAATAAAGTACATATACTAAATAACGATTTGACTCTTTACAGCCAAGTCCAAAAAGGTATATTATTTTAAAGTGACCCTTCAAGGATTGGTGAAAAATGACAGTATCATACTTCTTACAGAAAACCAAAATATATTTCCATTTTCCACAGTTCATTTATTCTATAAATCAGAAGGCAAAATGACAAAAATAATAATAAAATAACACAATTTAGACTTAAAATACTCTTTTGAGTCTAAAGTCCAATAGGAAATAAGAATGGAGTTATTACTAGCAAGAATGGAGATATCACTAGTACTTTCTATTTATTAGAGAGTAATAACTCCATTCTTACTAGTAACAACTAGAGAATACCAGTAATAACTCCATTCTTATTTCCTACTGGATACTTTAAGATTACCCATTTTAAATTGACACATAAGATTAACCATCAAAATCATAATGAGCCTATTTTTATTTGTTTTCTATACTAGTTTCTGCACTAATATTTGCACTGTAATTAATATAGAAAAATGAATGAAAATAATATTTCAGAAGCTATGAGATAAGGCTAGTTATGACTTTGATGGTTAATCTTATGTGTGAACTTGGCTGAGCCACAGAGTGCGTGGATTGTTCGTTAAACATTATTCTGGGTGTTTTGTTAGAGTCTTTTTGGATAATATTAATCAGTGGACTTTTGAGTAAAGCAAATTGCCTTCAATAATGTCATTAGCCTCATTCAATCTGTTGAAGGTCTGAATAGAACAAAAAGATTGACCCTCCCCTATTTAAGCAGACTATCTTCAAACTTCATCTACAAGGTCAGATGTCAGACTGGAACAGTGGCATCGGCTCTCCTTGGGTCTTCAGCGAGCAGGCCCATCCTGCGGAGAGGGAAGCTGAGGCATGAAAATACCTTGAACCTGGGAGGTGGAAGTGGCAGCGAGCCAAGATCGTGCCGCTGCACTCCAGCCTGGGTGATGAAGCCAGACTGTCTCCCGGTCCCGGAAAAAGAAAGCCAATGTGCAAAAAAATGGGATATATGATCACCTCCACAAGTGCCAAATAGCCATTTTATAAAATGTAGCATACATTTCTGATAGAAACGTAAAAAAAGGGAAATAAATATTGTTTCTTGATGCAAATTAAAGTGCATATCACAATAAAAATAATCATGCATAATATTGAATAATTAGATGCATATATGTTAAGGACAATATAAGATTAATGCATCATAAACATTAACATATAATAATATTCTAGAAGTGTGACCCAATCCCAATTAGTAAGAAACATTGAAAGACGCAAAACTGTTGTTGCTTTAGTTGATACCATTGTATACCTAAAACACTTCAGAAAATGAACTTAAAACCTTGAAATAAGATAATTTTTTATTGCAGCTCGTTACCAATTTAATAGACAAAAATGCTTAGATACCACATAAAAAACCAGGAGCTGGTTAAAACAGTACAGCAACCCAAAAGGTTGTTTTTTTTTTTTTTAAATAAAAAAAATTAAAACACAAAAACTCATATTATGCACATGATTATAACTTCAAATTTAGGGCCTTTTTTGTTAAATGCCATAATACTTAGAGTTATTG
>NW_012103277.1:1065160-1068226 GCF_000951045.1 Mandrillus leucophaeus | reverse complement strand
ATAAAGCTAAATTGCCACTCAAAGGCAAAAACAAAAACAAAACAATGAACATGGGACAGGCAGGTTTTGCTGATTTTTCTGATAGAAGATACACCGAATATTGACAGCCATGATCACAGTTGTACTACCAGGGCACATCACATGGCAGGAAACAGTTTTGGGAAAAAATCACAAGCAAATTACTTATATTCACTTTTCTTTGCAACTCAGCTAATGACTTTGCTCTTTGATTTTACCCTATGTTCAAAAATCTATTCTTCAAGTCATTCACAATGTTAAATGAATAATTACATATAGGGACCTATCTATACCTGCGTAATATAAGAAAATAAGGTAAGAGTCAAATAGCACACAAAAATATATAATGTAAAATAGTTGCATCTAAAGTTAAAAAATAGAAACAAAAGCTCAAATAAAAGGTGAAAAACTTTAACAGTAAATGTAAAATACGTGAAAAGAATCACGATCAAATATAGCACAGGATGTTAGTAATTGGAGAGAAAAAGAAACAGAATGCATAAATGAAAGCTATATTTGACGCAACAAAAAAAAATATTCTTATTGAAAAAGGAAGCAGAAACATAAAAAAAATAAGTTTGAGGACAGCAGGCAAAATGAAATGGAAAAGTACATAAAGTTTATAGTCATAAAATAAAAAAATTAGATACAGTAAAGACAGAAAAAATAGCTCAAAGCTTATATAATTTGTATTTAAGGAGATGAAAAGACAGAATTACATAAAGGTCTATTTCTGTGAGGTTTTTTTTTTTTTTTTTTTTTTGAGATGGAGTCTTACTCTGTTGTCCAGGCTGGAATGCAACGGTGCGAGCATGGCTCACTGCAACCTCTGACTTCTGGGTTCAAGTGATTCTCCTGCCTCAGCCTTCTGAGTAGTTGGGATTACAGGCATGCACCACCACACCTGGATAATTGTGTATTTTTCAGTGGAGACGGGGTTTCTCCATGTTGGTCAGGCTGGTCTCGAACTCCCAACCTAAGGTGATCTGCCCCCCTCGGCCCCCCAAAGTGCTGGGATTACAGGTGCGAGCCACCATGCCCGGTCCCTGTGACATATTCTAAACTACAAGAATAAATATAAGAGTATCAAGAAAAGAAAAAAAAAAAAAGTCATTTATGGTGACATGTGTATGAAGTGTGCATATGTGTGTGTGTGTGCGTGTGTGTGTGTGTGTGTGTGTAATGGTGAGGGGATGATTAGGACAGGAGGCCAGTAATATAAGACTCAATGACAGAGATATTCTTTCTTTCAAGCCAGAGAGAAAGAAATGTTTCTAGGAATACTACAGGAAAAATGACAAAAATTTAAAAATCAATGGCTTTTTTTTCAAGGAAAAATAAAGACGACCAAGTTTAGAAAATTCAGAGAAAAATTAAGATACTTAGGAACATAATAATGCTGAACATTAGTATTATCTATTAATCATTTCACAGAACATATTTTCAATAAGATGAACCTCAAGAAAGTGGAAATAACAAAATGACTAAGATTAATAAATCACTAGTGAGGAAAGATTCAAGAAAGTGAAATTTCACACTTTTACCCCTCATCTTTAGCATAATATTAAATATATAGTGCTTAATGCTTACAAATCAATGATTATACCATTACTAGATTTGTAGTTTCTAAAATAATTAAAAACAATGTTTATTAGAAGACTATTTAGGTGATGTAAGTTTCCTCATTTCTTTATTACCCTATAATGAGGGCTGAATAATGACTATCAGAAAGTAATAAGAAGTAAAAGTATAATGTGCAAATTTGTAACTATAAAACAGTAATACAAATGCCGTTGTGTATTCAATCACAATCACTTAATCACATTAAGTAAATATATAAAATGCATGTAATAGGACGTTAATATGGAAATCTTCCTGACTTTGTTCCACACAACATAGAGCAAGATGTTCATCTGTTTATATGAGACTTGCAAAAGTAATTTCCAAGAAACAGTTTAAATAACATTATCCTATCATCTGACCCTAGGCTATACACTAGCATGCCAAGATCTCAAGAGAGAAAATCATGGTGAGATTTTCTTCGTAGAGTAGACAGTTTGCATTTGTTTCTCACCTTCCCCTCAATTTAGTTCAAATATGATCTAATCAAGTTGCTAGAAATTCCAACTTATTCAGTGTTAATTTGGAGCTTTTACTGTAATGTTCCTCTGTATTAAAGGATAACATAATCTGTCCGGAACTCATAATCAGGAATATATGTCTAATCTTATTGATAAGCAAGATGCATATTATTTCCCATATATTATTATAAGGTATTTAGAATATTTCACTCTTTCTTCTTTATGTACTGTCAAATATTTGAAGAGCTTTTTTCTACCAACTTCTGTGGTATAAAGACCATTATAAGTTTGTGCTAAATATAGGCAGATGATCTCGTGGTATTCCCACTATGTCCTGGCCTCTGGAACACACAAGGCTAAATCCATACATTTCAGTTCTCATTTGGCTTTTTGGAGTTAAGTGAGACATAGCACACTTTCCTGAATACCAAGATGTCCTAATATCCACAGTCCTCTAATCCTCTGTCTAAGACTCTGAAGCCTGTTTTCCACTTGACGACCTTGTGAAAGGAAGGTCGCTCAAATGATTGTTCACTCAAATGATTGTAACCAAGTTCAAGGTCTTGCCTACAGTCAATTATATCACAGGTCTCAGAGGCCTCTATAATTTGGAAACATATGATACCAGATATAAAGTAAATAGAGTCACATATATAGCAACATATTCCCTGAGTTTTTTATGGTTGTTTGAAGTAACATAATATTTAGAATATAGAACAAAGAGTATGATCTGTAATGAAATATTTAGTAATATTTAGTATAAATATTTAGATTCAATACAAATCTTTAAAAATAAAATAACATAACTTCAAAACTTAAAGAAAAATAGACAAAAGCAAAGCATTAAAAGATATTAATTCACTTTATTTCACTCAAATAAACAAGTATATAGCATATAAATATGACATATTTAATAAAGTACATATACTAAATAACGATTTGACTCTTTACAGCCAAGTCCAAAAAG
>NW_012103277.1:1023541-1060492 GCF_000951045.1 Mandrillus leucophaeus | reverse complement strand
AAAAAAAATTAAAACACAAAAACTCATATTATGCACATGATTATAACTTCAAATTTAGGGCCTTTTTTGTTAAATGCCATAATACTTAGAGTTATTGGTCTTAAATGAGATTAATTTGCTCTGTTTACCTTAAATAAAAAGGAAATCTATTGGGCAGATACCAAGTTATTATAGATCACATTTATTGTTGGAGGATTTTGTCTCGACAACAGTTACAAACTAAAAAAGCTCTATTGGAACAAAGAATTGAATGTACACAGAATCTTTAGTAAAAACCATCAGGAAATGGTGTTGGTGCCAACACCAGACATTACAGCTGCCTCTATTGGACAAGGTGATTGCCACCACTGGATACCTTTAGTGCAGAATATATTATTTTCACTGTTTTGTTAGTTGCCCTACCAGCTTCAATTTTAAAATACAGGGCAGCAGTTTATGATTGGGTAAAATGCAAGTGCTCCATTTTCCTTGCAGTTGGGATATAAATATTTGGGATATTCACCTTCCATAATGGAAGGCAGAGCCATGCCTCCCACAAAGGGTACACAAAATTGGTCATTTTTCAGAAAGTAGAAAGTGGATGTGGGATGATGAAGAATTAAAGCATACTGAGCATCCTGTTGGCTCCCTAAGCCTGGCAGTCATTTTTCTTCCCATAATTACGTTTCCAAATTTGGTCCTGCCTAAATAATGCAACTCTTCTTTTTTTACAATTAAAAAAAAAGGGGGTTTCCATTTTCCCAAAGGAATACAACCCTAAATTTCTTCATTCCTGCATGTACCCCAACATCATTACCTCTGAAGAATATCCGTTCTGCCTTAATTGTTACATTCCTATCACAGGATTGTTCAAACTGTGGTCCAAATAGCAAAGTGAAACACCACCACCACTGTCAATGTACACTTATCTTAAAAAGAGGATAAAGAAAAATGAAAGGTGAACTCATACAAAGTAAAATTTATCTTTCTGTAATTGGGTACATAGCATAATTTATGGTTTTCCCCTTCCAGTACCTACTTGTTTAGTCTGCAACTCTGCTGACAAACTGATGTAAATCTCCTTGTCAATTGGGACGACCTAAACCTTTATTTCTTAGGATGTGTGTTCATGGTACTAATGCCTTTTTGGGGGACCTTTGTGCTGTGTTAATAATCATTATTGGACATGTAGGTAATAGAAAAGCTCACTGCACCATACCTAGATTTATCTAATTGATTATCAGAAGCACTAATTTCCATCAAAACAATCATCTCATTTTTGCCTTTTTACTAATTAGAATAAAGAAACTCAAGGGACCTCGTAGCAAATCCAACTTACAATTTTCTAAAACTATTACTTTTCTTAGGTTAAAAAGATATTAAACCTATGGAGTCTAGAAATATGCTGAAAACATTATTTCTTCTGACATTCAATATATTCATTATCAACTGTGCCACTCTATTTCTACCCCCTTGGTGAAGAGGCATCGGAATTTCTTAGCAGTTTCATTTAGTTATTTTTGCTTCAATTTCCATGCTGCATCCTGAAGACCTGCTCCCAGGTGGCCAGATGACTTCCTTCCATATATTTCAGATGTTTCTGGCTAATCTAGTTAAAAGAAGACATCATTCACTATTCCCTTTCCTTAGTCTATCCTTTAGGAGTCTCTCATGCAGACAGTCTCTTTGTTGCAAGAATAGCCATTGACCATTGCAATTAAAGAAGGGCAGCTATTACAAATGTGTTAGGAGTACTGACAAGAGATGGAATAACCAGGCTTGAATATTGGCAAGAACGACATAACTTCAGAGGGCCAGAAAGCAGGCAGCACTGCTGCAGGACACTTCTGCAATAAGATGTCAACCAACATTCTGAGCATCAACTTTTATGTCATTCTTCTGCAGTAATTTGAGCACTATTTCCTTTTTTTGCATCAAGTTTCAAATGCAGCCATGAACATTTAGATGGCAGAGGCTAGTAAATGTGTCTTAATTACCTGGAACCAGTGCTACAGGTCTACCTCCTTTGACCACTTACAAAACAAGATACAGAGGAAGAGCAAACCATGCTTTACTAATAAATAGTCAGATCTGGACAAATGTGCAATATATCTTCCGAAGGTCAAAAAAGAAGTATTGAAAACATTTTTAAAAAGCAACATATCTGATTAGGTTGAAAATCCAGTGTAGTAATTTATCTACATTTTCTCTCTTTCACTAAATATATGTTAAATAGAAGGCTAGCTCAATAAGAATAAAAAATGTGATTTTAAGATTTATTTGTTTACTTTATATGATATGTCTTTATGGGAAAGGAAAGGTAATTATAAAGTTTGAGTATTAGTATGAATATTAAACATTCAAGAGCAGACAGAAATTTCTGAAAAAAAAGATGAGCGATGAATTATCTTGCAAAACACTAAAATAGTTGTGGAATTAGAGTCACTAAAATGGTATTGACATAATTCATTAACAGGTTAATGTAATATGATAAAAAGTATAAAAAGAGATGCTAAAGTTTATGGTGATTTAGCATAAGATAACATATATATGTTACATATATGTATACATACACATATATATTTAGTTTTGAGATGGATTCCTACTCTGTCACCCAGGCTGAAGTGTAGTGGTGCTATCTGGGCTCACTGCAACCTCCACCTCATGGGTTCAAGGATTCTCCTGTCTCAGCCTCCCGAGTAGCTGGGATTACATGTGTGCACCACCCTTCCCAGCTAGTTTTTTGTTATTTTTAGTAGAGATGGGGTTTTTCACCATGTTGGCCAGGCTGGTCTTGAGCTCCTGACCTCAAGTGAACGACTGTCTTGGCTTCCCAAAATGCTGGGATTATGGGTGTAAGCCACCATGCCTGGCCAAGATAAAATATTTAATATATTTTGTACATACAACAGACTAGCAATTTCGATGGGAAATGAATATCTGATTTTATACTAAGTTTAATTATTAAAACAAAATAGTACATTATATGGAAGTGTGCAATTTTAATTAAAAGACATGAAGTGAGAAAAGCATTACTAAGACAGCCACAAACTGAAAAAATAAAATATAATACACATCAACAAAAATGCTGTTACACCTTATTCAAAGGTAAAAAGCAAGTTATACATTCTTAAAAAATTGTGTTATATTATCACAAACAAGGCTAATTGTCTTAATTAATCTATGTTCTAAAAACTAAAAGGGAAATGCCAGAAACCAATCTTAAAAAATGACAAAATATATGAGCAGTCAGAAGTATAATTACCTTGAAATATGTGAAAACGTGCTTATACACTCATTATTAAAAAAACAAAACAGGGCTGGGCCTGGTGGTTCACATCTGTAATCCCAGCACTTTGGGAGGCCGAGGCAGGTGGATCACGAGGTCAGGAGATACAGATCATCCTGGCCAACATGGTGAAACACCGTCTCTACTAAAAATACAAAAATTAGCTGGGTTTGGTGACGTATGCCTGTAGTCCCAGCTACTGAGGAGGCTGACGCAAGAGAATCGCCTGAACCCTGGAGGCAGAGGTTGCAGTGAGCCAAGATCGGGCCACTACACTCCCGCCTGGTGATAGAGCAAGACTCCATCTCAAAAACTAACAAATGAATAAACAAACATAAGTAGCATATAATATTTTCACCTCTGTAGTTATTTGGAGGGCAATTTGGCCAATCTGAAATTATTTAAAGTGTATAAAACTTTTAACTTCAAAACTTTCTTTCTAACATTTATTATAAATACAGTTACACAGGCATATAAAGATATAAAAATAATCTTTTCAAAGTGGTCTTTAATAGCAAATAGTGGGCAGAAAATTATTCGACTATTGTGTATGTTTATGTGTTATTTTGAATAAATAGTTTGATACATAGGAATGCTATAGACATGGTAGATCCATTCTACTATTTGAATATATTCTAATGGAATTAATCATACCTGTGTTAGAATGTAGGAAAACAAATTATATTTATAAGCTAATCTTATGCGTTAGAACAATAAAGTGCCTGGGTGACATATAGACAATTCCTGGGACTTTATTTTTTGCAAGGTATACTAGAACTTGCATTAACATGATGGGTTATAACACAATATATTATCACTGAATCTTGCCCTCACAGCTTCAAAATTATACATTATAGTTCCCAAAATAAAAGAGAGGGATGCATGTGAAAATGTAAAAGTTTTTTTTTATTTTTTTTTTGTAAATATTTGCGCCTAAATCGAGTTCTGTTGCCTTTCTTTGGAATCATGGAGAATGAACACTTCTTCTATCAATAACCTAGAAGATTGCTCTTAGATGCTGACAGACTCTGGCTCTTTTAAAAAATAAAATTTTAATAATTTGCAAGTGTATGCATTTTTGTTGAATATCATCAATACAGAATATGTTATTACTTTAGCCAAGTAACTGCAGGTAGAAACCTGACTAAATGCATATTATCTACTTTCTAAGAAATTACTAAAGGAATCCTTAACCTCTACTAAAAATATTCATCAGGACAATTAGCTACAAGGTCTAATATTACATCAAAACTTGAGGTTTGGGAAAATGAGCTTGTGCGTAATAGCCATTCACCACCCTTCTCATTTTGCAAATTTTATCTCAAAGGTATGGTTTGCAATTATTCCAAGTAGAGATGGTTCTTTAAAAGGCAATTATATCAGTCTTTAACACCACGGAAGTACAGCTCAAGGCCAACGTTGGTGCTTCTAGATTAGTTAAGCTTGGAAACAATATAGGGGGAAAAAGTGAGTAGCTCAAGGCTATAGTTACACTTCATCAAAATTTCAAGTGGAAATGAAATCAGTCTTGAGAATTTGAAGTGTTAAAACAACTCATTTAACAAAAAATATTTTTTAAAAAGTAACCAAGATGGACTGAAAACATAAATATTTGCATAAAAAACATTTAAAAGACCATGGAAAGGCCGGGCGCCATGGCTCACGCCTGTAATCCCAACACTTTGGGAGGCCGAGGCAGGTGGATCACGAGTTCAGGAAATCGAGACCGTCCTGGCTAACACGGTGAAACTCCATCTCTATGAAAAATACAAAAAGTTAGCCAGGCGTGGTGGAGCATACGTGTAGTCCCAGGTACTCGGTAGGCTAAGGCAGGAGAATGGCATAAACCCGGGAGGCGGAGCTTGCAGTGAGCCGAGATCAGACCACTGCACTCCAGCCTGGGGGAAAGAGCGAGACTCCTCCGTCTCAAAATAAATAAATAAATAATAAATAAATAAAGACCATGGAAACCATAAAAAATGTAGAAGCGTCCTATGGATTTTTGCAAAGTGATATTACACTCCAGGGTTCTACACTTAACAGTAGACTGTCTGAGTTCATATATTGACTCTTCTTTATACTGTTCAACTTTGGTGAATTACATAATTTATCTGTGTCTTAATCTCCTCATTTATAAAATTGGATAGCAATATTATCTCACTTGTGGGAAATAAATAAGTTGAATCATAAAAAAACTATTAAAAGAGTGACACATACCAGCATACAATAAATGCGCTTTGTCTTTACTATTACTATGTATTGTTAATACAAATGTCAGTGCCTGTTCACTCCTTTACGATCTCTTATTAAATTAGCATTAAGGAATGTAAGAAAAACCAAAAAGTTACTGGAATTAACAATAGTATTGACTCAAAAATCTTGAAAATCACATAGACAAAGACAGAGATTACATTATTTCTCCTTCTTGCACTAAATTTTGTTTATGAGAAAAAAGAATATTTAACAAATATCAGTCATAGAGTAGGTTCTTAAACAATACAAATGGTATTGAAGTTAATTTAGTAGAATAAAATTCTGTTAGGTATAGTTTTGATTCTGTTTATTCTAAACATCTAAACAAATACTTATAAAAGGCATTTATTGAATATCACATGCACACACACACAGACATGCACAACGCAGGCTAATCTGGGCTAGTGCCCTTTACAAAAGTATTTAACATATTGAGTCCTAATTGTATATGTATTTGTGTATATTGTTCTCTAGTTTAGTGATCTTCACACTAATTGTGAATGCCAACAACACTAAAAATATTTTATGCATTTCTAATGCATGTCTATTTATGATAAAACAATATACATATGCTACTATAATAATATGTGATAAGCAGGATAAATAAAACCCCAAAATAAAGCAAAATAATAAGAAAAGGCAAAATGATTTGTAAAATATTTTCTGATATATTAATAAGAAATTATTTTATGATATATTTTATTGTCTTTGTATATCTTGGTTTAACATTGTGTAGCACTGTATTTTGAATGTCTGATTATTTGCTGTATTTTGATACTTGATTTTAATGACAATCATAACTTAGAAGGGTGTCTCATCAAGAAAGACAGGACCACGTAAAAAAAGCGTACCCTTACCTGTGTTTAAAAACAAAAAAAAAATTTACTTTCCAACTTCATCAAATTATTAGTTATCGTTTTTCTCCTAATTCAGCAAGTAATTTTTTCTATTTTTGATATTATTCATTTGTGCTTGCACACCAATGAGAAGTTATTTTGTACATATATATGCATGCATTAATATCACTGCATATATAGCTGTATACACACTTATGTGTATGTTAAGATGTTCTATTTCCTTTTATTTGTAATGTGGGAAGAGAATAACTTTAATAGGTGGTATTGTCACATTGGTTCCAAAGCAAAATTACATAACACTGGTAATATTTTCAAATATTCATTTCAAAATGTGCTTTCTATAAGATAAACAGCTCCACAAAAGTTATTACTTTCCCATTAGTTGTTAAAGCATTATTTTACTTAGATGATACAGATCAAATGTGTGTTTTTTGTTTCAAAAGTGACTGGGTAGCATACAAATCACTGACATATTTTCAGAAGGAAATTAAATAAGTTTAGATCTACTATCTTTGTGGAAGAAAAAGAAAACACACTTTGAGACGCTGAGGTGGGAGGATCTCCTGAGGTCAGGAGTTTAGACCAGGCTGGCTAACGTGGCGAAACCCACTCTCTACTAAAAATACAAAGATTAGCCAGGCGTGGTGGCAGATGCCTGTAATCCCAGATACTTGGGACGCTGAAGCATGAGAATTGCTTGAACCCAGGAGGTGGAGGTTGCAGTGAACTGAGATCATGCCACTGCACTCCAGCCTGGGCAACAGAGCAAGACTCTGTCTCAAAAAAAGAAAAGAAAACACGTATAATTAATTAATCTTTACATTAAATCCTATCTCTTAAAAATTTTTCCATAATATAGCTAATGCACTTTGTGTCAAGAAAAACTGACTCCACATTCTATTTAAAAAGTAGAAAATATAATACACATTTAAAGATTTTCTTTTATAAAATTAATCACATTACTATTATAGTAGTTTGGGTACTTCTTTGCTGTATAGCTTGCTTGGATTAAATCAAAACAAACAAAACATAAAAACAACACAGATTCAACTCTTGACTCCTTTCATTGGCTCATAAACCACAATCAGTGAGGCAATTTTCTTCAAAAACATATCCATAAACTAGCATCTTCTCACCACTTTTACTGTTCGCCAAGCTAGCATTATCTCTTGTGTAGTTCACCCCTAACCATCTCCCTACTTCCCATCTTTCTTCCCATCTCAACTCTATGGCTAGAATGGTTCTTTGAAAAATTGGACATGATTATGCTTCTATTATGCTCAGCAGAAGAACCTTCCAAATGATTGTCTCTCTCTGAGTAAAATAGAGGATCTAAGTGTACTATACAATCTGGGCCCCTTGAACCTCAACCACACTATCTCTTCTCCCAGCATCTTTCTTCGAAGCTGCACTGGCTTCGTTGTTGCTAGTCAAACATGTCCTGCACAGGACATTCTCAGTCTTCGAACTTGTCATTTCCTTTCCCTGAAAAATCACCCCACTTCCGTATCATGCCCAATTAGTAACCTCTTTTTTTATCTTTCTTTTTGGATCTTCGCTCAAGGGTCACATCCTCAGAATTAACTTAAAATCCCATTTTAAAAATAGTAAGGTTACATTCTCATCCACTCATGTTCCCTATTACTTGCTTCTGTTGAATTTTTTCTGATTTAGTCTGTATTTTATTTATTTATTGCATATTTTTATTTAAATGTTGCATATTTTCTGCCCCTAATCAATGGAAGTTTCATGAAGGCAGGAATGTCTTTCTGCTTTGCTTGCTATACACCCAGGCTTTCAGTTCCTTCTCTAAGAGGTACATGGAATGCAGAAAAGCAATTCTTCCTTAAAGAATCAATTCATTTATGTTAATTGTGCTGCTAACTCTGTGACCATTTCTCAGAAGTTTTTAAAGACTTAAAATAATAGCAAAATGCTATTCATGGTTCGATTTATACAGTTTTAAATATAAAATACGGTTTCTAAAGATATTCACTCTTTATATTTGTCTAGTTCATATTTCAATGGTTCGGAAAATAGTACTTATACATCTTATTTTTGAAAGTGAATATTGTGAAAACCACAACGTTAAGATACAGTAGAGACCTGTATACTTTTGAAGCAGGAGGTCAGCAGGACTTTTTTTCATAACCCTGCTGATCAAAACAGGATATAGCAAAGAAAGAGGCCCAAACCAGGTGAGACTAAAAATCATAATGTATTTGCAGGCAACGAGACACTCCCACTAGTGCCATGACACTTTACAATTGCCTGGGCAATGCCTGGAAGTTACCTTATATGGTTCTGGGAACTCTCTGTCTCTTTTTAGAAAGTTTGTGAAAAACCTATCCCTTATTATTAGCATGTAATTAGAAGTAGATAATAATACAGTTAGCCAGTAACTCAGGAGTGCTACTCTGCCTGCAGGATAGCCTGCTCTGTCCGGGGAGCAGCCATTGTGCTGTATACTGTTACTTTAACAAACTTTTTTTCTTTCAATGTCGGTTTGCTCTTGAATTCTTCCTAAGTGTGGCCAAGAACCCTCCCAAACCCATTCCCAGTTTGTGGGTTCACTCACATCAGCTTTCATCCATTTTTACAGTAATCTTCTCCACTTTTGAAATGTTACAAACATGTTTGTATTTATATCGTCAGTAATATTTTTCAATCTTGTGACAATGTTTCCTTCAAAAGAATGTACTTTATTTCCATCCCATATTGCTTTCTACATTTTATTTGATCAGCTTGACCATGGCAAGAACAAGTATGACTGATGGTATGGGGTATTAAGAATTTTACTTTTAAATGAGAAACTCTAGAATAACCACGTACATCTTATCATTAAGGATATTTCTACAGAATATTGTGTTAAGCATGGACTGACTTGTTAAAAAGTTACTATAGTAATTTTTCTTCATATACTAAGCAGTAAATTTTGAAATCTTTTGCTAATAATTATGACTTAATCCTATTATTTTCTAGTATCTCAGGCCCCACTGAGACTTTAGGATAAGCTTCTACATTTCATAAAATAAGTCTGTATAAAAATCCGTAGTTTTTGTGATTCTAACCTCTAACTAATTTTCTCATTGGTTAGATATTTACACCTTCTTAATATTTTACACTATTTTACCTCATGATGTTGTTACATACCTTTACAAGTAAAAGAAAATAATCACAGTTCTATCACTTTCTTGTGTATGCTTCTGCTTGAATTAATATCTTCATCTGTTTTTTCTTTGTGAAAGTATTTAAACCATTTTGTGATTGTATTTTAATTAAGTATAATTAAACGAAAAATGTAAACTTGAAATTAATCAAGCTTAAAAGAGATGTATTATTTATAACATTCTAAAACAACATGTTTGTTTGTCTTTTTGTATTTCTAAATATTGACAATTTTCTTATGGGAATCAGCATATTACATATCAGAATTGATCCTCTAACATATAGAACAAAAAAGAAAAGAATCAAAGATATCAAAATTTCATAGTTTGATATTCTGCACCTGCAACACAAAGAGACAGTCTTGCAAACTTCTTGGCAGAGAATATTTTCCACTACATGGATCACCGATCTAGACCTCAGACTTATAAAAGAAAGCATGCACTATCCCATTTCTTGGATCAATAGCACATGACAGAATAACTGGCTTGCAAGAGTAATATACGATTACTAATTATTTACTAAATAAATGTCAGCATTTATGTATTAGATATTATGCAGTACTGCTTCAAAAAGGTATTTCTGTATTACGGTCTTTTAAAATAATTAAGAATTTCCTCTGAAAAAAATGTTTACAAACTTCAAAAATAAAAGTTACCTTTTTCATCGTCAGGCACTATTTTACAGAGATATGCTTTGATCCAAGATTTCTGGGTGTACCGAGTATACTTTCCTTCATATACATTTGTAATAAGCTGTATTTTTATAAAAAGCATTTCCCTGAAACACTAAAATTCTGACTGTTTGCACAATCAGCACAATTACTGGTATTAAAACAGAAAAGTGCTTGAATAAAATAAAACAGTTAACAACTAATCAACCTATAATAAATATGTGCTAAATATCTAGTTATTTTAGATATTTGATTTGGAAAAATATTTGTCTTTTTTATGAAGATAGAGAATAATATCAATCATCTCTAAAATGTTTCCTGTGAGTGCGCATATGCTTAGCACTTTATAATTAGTTTTTCTCATACTTTCAAATACTTGAATCTCTTGAAAGCTATAATCTGTACTGGCAGTTAAAGTTTTTTATTTATTGAACAGTAGGGAAGAGTGACATAGAGTTTTCTGCCAATATACTTTACTGCTGATATTTAAAACTGTGTATAGATAGAAAAGAATTCCAACATGGAGCATCCCGTACTGTTTGCCAAGTTGCTGATAGGCCGCTAATCACTACCTGACAATGATTCAATGAAAAGTGAAGTCAGACCACCAAACTATTTCATATGTCATAGCCTGTTGAGAAGCTGCCAAATGTTAAACACCAGATGTCTTCATTGACCTAGGCTAGTCTGAAAGCATAGAATGAATAACAATGACTCTATTTCATGTTCAAATTTCCTAAACCAGTTTAGACACAAATATACATTTATAAATGTCTCTTTGGCTGTAGGAACAAAATATTAAAACTTATATTTATGTTTTATCTACAAATTGATGTGCATATATATACACATGCGTACATACATACATAATTTATATGTATATAAAATATAAATTAGAGCTAATTACTCTATGTAAAGTATAAATCCAAAGGAAACTTAAAACATAAGGTGGTGATCATTTTTCAATGAAGGAAATGTTTATTTTTGTTGTTTTAAGGTACTAAAAATCCAGGAAATTGTTGGTTAAAAAATATATATATATATATATTATATATATGCATGCATGTATACATACATATATCAATAATTTATAAAGATTACATATGGGAGTATATATATACAGAAAAAGAGACAAATGGAGATTTCTATAATTCATAATATTACAATTTTGTACTATCTTTTTATAGATTGATTAAGCTTCTATTTTTACATGCTGTATGGAGTATCTGCTGCTATAAACAACTCAATACCAAGTTTCCAGGACTCATAGAAAAACACACATAAGTAATAAAAGTTGCACCAAAAATGAGAAAAAAAGATTGGGGGAATCGAGAATCAGGATAAATTTATTATTTAGATAATGCAAATAGACCCATATTTGAAAGAGAAATTACAGCTTGAGATCAGAAGCACCAACTTATAACATGGTCAAGATGGTGGAATGCAGTAGCAAGTTTAGCAAGCTACAATCTATAGCTTTTTACAGGGCTATTTTACAGGAGCTATTTACAGTGATTAATTGAAGTAGAGGGGCAGGAGCAGACAAACACTTCACAATCTCACCACCTTGAGTAAGACCAATGGTTTATATACTTATAGGGAAAATCCCTAATTGATCAAATGATTGGAAAATCATTTAATAATATGTATAATAAAATCTTTAAAATAATCGAGGGGTGTCAGGTGTGGTGGCTTATGGCTACAATCCTGGAACTTTGGGAGGCTGAGGTGGGAAGATAGGATGAACCAAGGGGCTTGAGACAAGCGTTACAAAATAGGGATACCCTGTCTCTACAAAGAATTAAAAAATATAGCCGAATGTGGTGGCTCATGCCTGTAGTCCCAACTACTCAAGAGGCTGAGGTGGGAGGATTGCTTGAGCCTGGCAGGTCAAGGCTGCAGTGAGCTGTGATCACATCATTACACTCTAGCGTGGCAAACAAAGCAAGACTTTATCTCAAAATTAATAATAATAAAAATAAAATAATCTAGGTATTCAGCACAATATTTTAGGGCATTAATCCTAGGGAGAAATAATTAAATAAATATACAGACATTTTAGTACAATCCTCATTATTAATAATAATAACAATATAAGAGCTGATAATATGGGAATGGCTGAATAAATTGTGACATGTTTGCACGTTGAAAAATTGTGTTTTCATCCCCAAGGAAAATAGCAGATAAAATAATGTATCTGATTCTGTCATTGAAAATGCCCATTAAATCCATGAAAACTTTAGGAAAACTTTCAATCTACGAAAGTATGAAAATACATGAATGTCTGATATCTGACTTGCAAACCCTCAACAAGCTGGATTTAATACATCTATGGAGAAAGATGACAACAAAACAATTCAAATGACAGAATTCTTTAAAATGTCCAAGAATTTGGAGTACCATGTTTCACTCCAGTGAAAATTAAAAGGTATCAGGACAAAGCAAAGAAGATTAGATGAAAATCTGAGAAGCATACTTAGGTAACCTCTCTAAATCTATAGCACAAGGCAGAAACTTTTCCTTCACCTATAGAGAGATCCAGAGAATAATTATCTACAAAGATAAAATGTGCAGTGTCTGAATTGGTGAATGCTAAGAGATTTGAGAGCATAAGGGATTTACTAAAAACTGGGAGATGGAGGTAATTAATACTATTGAATGCAGAAACCTGGCCCTCTTCTATCTACTATCCAGAACACTTTAAGAAGGAGCCTAGAAGACTCTTTTTGGAAACTAAAGAGCAAAGACTGAAATACTGGCTTCTCATTTTGGTATACACCAAAAGCAATTGAAATCATTATCCAGTAAAACTCAAGAGTAAGCAAGTCTAACAGATACACTTTGAGCTTCCAATCTTATGGTTAGTCCCTCATTCTTAACCATGGATACTGAAAAATTATATATTTTTAGAAAGCTTGTAACATGGAAAATTAAAAACTCAAACAAATGAGAACAAAGCAACAGAAGAAATTCAAGGTTATATAGGGTGACAAAACTGCAGAAATTTTTCACTAATATGAGTGATAAGAGAAGAAATAGCATTTTTTAAATATAATAACATCCTATAGTAAATAATATTCTGAAAAAGAAGATAAACTGTTGAAAATGAAAACATAACAGCAGAAATTGGAACACTTCCAATTGAAGTTCTGTAATAAAAGTTGAAAATTGTTTGAGGCAGTAAAGCAGAAATAAATGTGATGGAAAGTAGAAAAGATGATACAGCAATTAGAAGACAGTGTCCAAAAATAGGAGTGCAAAAAAAAAAAAAAAAAAAAGAGAACCAGACTGGGCAGCACAGTGAGACCCTGTCTCGAGTGAAAAAAAAAAAAAAAAAAAAAATTGAGAAAACAAGTAGAATGAAAGCACCAAAAAAATAGTGCAGAAAAACTATCAAAACTAATGTGAGTCGCCAGATGAAAAGAGCCCACACACTACAAAGCAAGATTAGTAACATTCTATGTATCTATGTATTTATGTATCTGTGTATCTATTATTGTATCTATTCATCTGATCTGTCTGAAACTGGTTCTACTGACTAGACGACATACTGTTTAACACCCTAGAGTAAGCAGTGAGTCTGCATAGATAATTGAGCACAAAGAAAAAAGTAGCTTTCGCTAAGTATCATACTCCTACTCTTCAAAGTTAGTGGTTAGATTTCAAAAATGTACTAACAGACATTTATATTACACTTTTTTTTTCCATCTTAAGGAAAACTAACTGAATGAACATTTTAAAATACATTTCCTGGTTACTTGTTTGTTGAACCATACGATAGTATGATTATATATATATATATATTTTTTTTTTTTTAAAGAAAACTTCTTTAGGTATTTATAATTTATAATTTTTATTTTTATTTTTTTCAGTAACAATGTTGCAGTCTGTTTAGTCCTTAGTTCAGCTAGGTCAGAGTTCCATGAACAAGAAGAATGAGGCATGTGGACACTGGAGAGTGAGTAGAATAGGATTTATTAAGCAAATAGAAAGTTCTCACCAAAGATAAGGGGCCTGAAAGCAGGTTGCCAGAAACAAAGCTGAGTCCTGCTGTGTCCTTCATGTGGCAGAGACCAGAAATTCTTCTCTGGGTTTTGCCCAAATGGGAAGAGTAAAGTTCCCTCCAAGGGGTGTTGAATCTGTGCATGCCTGGGGTTGGCCAGAGTGACTCCATTTTGGTTATAATCCATTAGTGCCTAAGCAAAACCCATAGTGGAGCAAAACCCACAATGCTCATGCCACGTGAATGACATTATAATGAGCTGGGTCAAGTTAAGGGCATTTGGGTTGATTTATTGTTCATGAGCCAAGGTTGGGACAGTCCCTTCTAAGCAACATCCTGGCACAAGGGGACATTCTTAACCACATTAACAGAGGGAGTGTAGGTGCTGTTCTGAGGTTGTTCCTGTGAAGATTGCTTTTCTCTGTCCTTCTCCCGAGACCCTCCCTCTCTCTCTACCTAACCAGCCTCTAACTGCTTCCTCTCTCAACAGCACCCTAAGCCAAATGCACCAGATACATGGTTTAGCACACTGATTAAAAGGAATGAGCTGTAGTCAGGTTCAGTGGTTTGTGTTTTTACTCCCAGTCCCTTGGGTGGCTGAGGCAGGAGGATCATTTAAGCCCACAAGTTTCAGGCTGCAGTGAACTATGATATAGGACTATGCTTCAGCCTCAGCAACACATGAGACCCCTATCTCTAAAAAATAAAAATAAAATAAAAATAAAAAACAGAAAAATTTAAATAAAAGGAATAATAAACTGTATGCACTTCTCTAGAGTTACCAGGAATACAGCTGTTGCTAGGTAAAGGAATGAATGAACAGCAACACTGTTCCACCAGAGCAATGGAGACATCAGCTATTATATGTGAAAGGTTTGCACCCTAACTTTAATTTATATAGAAACACTTTAGATCTTTTACACTATATGAAACATTCATTTATATTTTATAATACTAATTTCAATGGGTGCTTACTCAAAATTAATGGCTGAAATAAAGTTATGTGAGATTACATTTTTAGAAATACATTACAAAAATCTGTATTTTTGAGCATGAACAGGCATGTTAAACTCATGATTCAAAAATGGTCTTAAAGCTCAGCATACCTCAAAATGTTTTGATCTTTCAAAATAATACCCATTCATTTTCACAATATATAGAGTCAAATTTTATTTCATAAATGACATGAAGAAAGTGTAAGTAAAATACTTTTATCTTTTTAAAAAGAAATATTTTATAGGATATATTGTAAGTTTATTTTTACCTTGAACATAGATATAAAATGGCATTGGTAGTTTGGCCAAGTTATTACTTTCCTAATCTGTAAAATATGATTGGCACTAACTATCTGATAGAGCATGAATTCTCAGTGGATTGGTATTGCCTCACTTATTAATCAATTTTGCTCTTTTCACTGTGAAGAATAATTAATAATACCTGATTGGCCTTTGGGATTCCAGAGGCAGCTTATTCCACACTGGAAAATACTTCACTAGATCATATGCCCAGTGAAATAAGTTTTCTAGTGGGTTCTAGAACAGGAAAGTGTTCAGTATATGACAAAAGAAGCTCTGCCACCCAATAATATTGACCAAGTAGACTCAATAATATTAGTTATATTAATAACTGAAAAAAAAAATTCTGCTGCAAAGAGGTTTGGCAAGCCCAGAAGGAGAAGCGAAACATTGGCTCTTGAGATCCTGAAGCAAGGCTTAGACCATCTGTAGCACATAATTAAATTCCATTTTAAAAACAACTTTTAACATGGCCTGGAAGTAATTAAGCATTTAAACAGTGAACACCAAGTGTCTATGTATTTGTAATTGACTATCAAGTCCTATCCTGGGGGCAGCAAATCATAAAATCAAGCAGACTCAAGAAGAAATCTATATTATGCTTGGCAGTTGCATATCTGTTTTTAAGTAGGTGAAAAATCAAGGTGCAGTGGCACAGTTCCCAGAAACCATGTCATTCACTAATGCTGTAGTAGCAGCACAACCCTCCCTCAGTTCTATGGCCAATTGTTGGTCATATGTAATCAGCTGATAGAAAAGAAAAAAGCCTGGGCTTGGTTTACTGAAGGGTTGGCATGGGATACAAATGTAAGTGGAAGATGTAGAGTAGTTGCACTAAGCAATGCTCTCGAAAGGTATGGGGTATGGGAATTCTCCTCAATGACAAAGCTTCATATGTTAATCTAATTATCCATTTTATGTAGCACAGGAAGTTAACCAAGATTAGAATGTATATGGATACATATGCTGTGTTAAATGTCCTAATTGAACGATCAGGAGGGCAGAAACAGGAAAATGGGAATATTGGGGAGAAGGAGAGTTGGAATAGAGGCAAGATGGTAGATATATGAAACTTGAAATAAAGTGTGAAAATCTTTATATCAGATAGTAATTCCCCCTAAAAAAAATTCTCAGAAGAGACATCGTAGTTCAACTTCTTCCAATTCTACTTCTAGTTCTTATTAAAAAATGCATTCAAAATCAGATGATGGTATTATAAATTTCTATAAGATTGAGGAAAATACTATATTCCATATTGTTTTAAAATTATTTCTAAGGTTAAATTAAATACCTTACATTGTTCATTGCAATCAGAAACTTAGTGAGTTTGCTTCTTGAATTGTGTAAAACCCCTTATATAAAATAGTTTGTTTATAGTATGTGTTTCTATCTCTCCCTTGTTCCTTGTTCAAAAAATAATGTGTTTTTGAATTATATTAGATATGACTGTGTAGTGTGTGGGAGGTACAAATGAAAATATAAAATCATTCTTTGCACTCTCCAAGTGACAGTTTAGAAAAATCAGTTGCTCCAAATTTGTTTATTCATGCAATAAGATATACATTAATTCAGCCATTAAATAAAAAGTTACTTAACACTTGCTATGTGACAAAACTCATACTAGGCACAAGATATTTCAAAAAGCAATTCCCATGGAGTCTATATTTCTCATATTTGATGTCAACATCAGGAAACTTATGAGTAGCCAAGGTATATTGACATAATGTCATAAGTGATGTAACAGTGGGAACATGGCATGGGGACATGTTTGGAGCAGGACTTACATTAAGTCTGAAGGCTTAAAGTTAAGGGCTAAAACGCATATACAAATTAGTCAGATGAAGACTAGGGCAACATGTTTAGACAGAGAGCTTAGTGGGGAGAGGGAGCAGCATGCTTAGGAAGGAAATTGAACACAAGATGGAGAGATTGGGGCATGTAAATAAGAAGTGGGACATGCAAATAAGAAGTGGAAGATGCAGAGAAGAAGGGATGGATGAGAAGCATTTCCCAAAAAGATTTTTCTTATAACTTAAAAAAATATCATATTTCAAAGGGGTGTAGTAATGAAGGGATTTAAGCAGGGAAGTGAGGGATAGATATGAGTTTTTAAAAAATTTCTTATTTGCTACATGCACTTCTTAAAATTCAGTAATCATTTTAGTTTTCTTCTCATGCAACTTGATTTAAGTGTTGAGCAGTAAGTCCACAAAATTGTCAAATACTCCAATTATATTACTGGTAAAGCCACCTACTAATCCCTAGGCTGTTTTTATTCTTTTAGCAATTTTCTAAGAGAGCTTATAAATTCATGGCTTAATTTAATTTTCATAAATAAAACATATGGCTTTGTGTCCTTAATATTTGACAGGCATATCTTCCAGGATTTGGAGATTGGCAGCAAACAAGGCATACCACCCCTGCTTTCAAAGACATAACCTAAAATATTAAAAAATTCTTGAAAAATAATCAGTGCTCAAATGAAATTTTAGTATAAACAATATATTAGTCCTGATTTAAATTATTCTCTCTTTGGCCGCACATTAAAGACATAGACTATCTCAGTATTTTAAAATGCTGAATGGTTTTGTTTCTGCTGACATATGAGGGATCTTTGAACAGGCACGGTAGTATGTTTAGACCTCTATAGGCTCTTCTTACTGTAGGATCCATGGGCTCCTTCTGTGCCCACCAGGGCTTTCTGTGATGTGAAGGCTATGACACTGATTTTGCTAGTGGGAAGTGCAGGAATCCTTGATTCTTAGTCTAACTTAGAGAAAGAATCATCCAAGTGACTGATTTAGTCAAAAAAAGAAAATTTATCGAAAGAAAATCTAGAGCAGAGAGTTTATTTAGAGAGACACTACACTCTGAAGACATGAAGCAGAGTGGGCTGCTGAAGGGAAATGAGCCAGCAGCAGGCCAAGAGTTCCTTGTTGAGTTTTTAGGATGTCACATTGTTTCTTGAAATTCCCACCTCTGACTTGTTTCTGCCTTTTTTCTTTGTCTAGATTTTCCACTTCTGTCTAAATCCCCTCCCTAGCCCCACGTAGTCCCAACCCCAAGCTTGATAATTAATAAGTAGTTGGTGTGCATGTGCTGGCCAGTGCTGGATACAAATCTACCAAGTGGTTGCATTGCTCGTTAATGTCATACCAGGAAGGTGGTATGGTGTTGAAATCTACCCTTATTGCTTGTGTATTTCCTAGGAACTTCCTCCTTTGCCCTTTCTCCTTATCAATGTGCACCTAGCTACATTCTGACAGTTCATCTGCAATGTGAATGATTACTGGCCATCTTAAGGGGCGTTTCTTTCTTAGGTGTTTTCTCTCCTCTCTGCTTATATTCAGCATGGGTATTTCACATGATCTTAGAGATGTGAGATTTTCCACACCTCCCTTGTCTCAGGGTCTCCTCTCTCCTGCTCATGTCTGGCTATCTGCCTACTTTAACAATATTACTTTGTGAGTTAGAAACACAACATTCCTGGGTTTCTCATCAAACAAACTCCTATGGGAAAGAAAGGTCCTCTTTTCCTTTTAGAGGATTTTTTTTTTTTGTAAATTTTCCCCATTAGAATATACTTAAAATTAGAAAAAATTTGAGGGTAATATTTGTGTTAACTGAGTCTCTTTGGAAGAGACAAAAAAAAATTATATATATATATATAATGTAGAATCATGTCTTCCAAAGGAAAAAAATAAGAAAAAATACAGTGTGGGGTTATATTATGCCCTATGCCCTACATATTTGCATTGACTGAAAAAGTTGATCCAACTTAAACATGATATTGTCTTTATTTCTAACAAGTCTGTTTCTTGTTATGATTACAAGATATTGTAATTTCTCCTGATAATCCATTTACAGATATAAGTGCATGTTTTATAGGTACAAGGAGGCACTATTTTTATGTACAATCCACTTGAATATGAGATAGAAACTACAATCCACTTGATTTCTATTTGACAATGTATTTCTGGAGGTCAATTTAAAATTTCATCCTGAATTTGTTTTTGCAAAACTTTTCAGAAATTGTTATTCCTTGTAATAAACAGAAAGAAAAAAAACTTAATACATCACCATGATTCTAAATAAACCCCTAGGAGGTTACATGTATTTTAATTCAGGTACATTGATATTATGGCAATAAGATTTATATATCGATATAGGTAGTTAGCTTAAAGGATTATGTTATCAGTCATTTACTAGAACACATGGTTTGATCTTTTTCAAAACATAATAACTATTTTTACTGCCATACTATAATTTTGTTATCATTAGCTAACACAAGAGTACAATAGTACTAAAATCTTACACTAAGACTTATTTTTATGTGGTCATAAATGTTAGATGTAGAGTTGTTTAATTTATTAAAATCTTTATATTTTGTTATACTTATGTAACAATTATCATTCATATGCCTGAGTCACCTGTTTTGATTTCTGCTATCATGACATTAAAACCAAACTACTCCCAACTATTGTAATAGCTGACATCACCTTTCATGTTCTATTTCTTCTGTCTTCTCTTCACACAATCCCAGTAACCAGGATCCCCACTAATACTATAGGAAGACATACCCTAAATACTTAGATGGTCATGATTTTTGTTTGTTTGTTTGTGAATAATGCAATAGCCTAAATTTTGAGGGAAAAATACAGATATTTACAAGATATGTTTCCTCATATATTGGAATATTAATTTTGGCATGTGTGACACATCCTTTAAAGACAGTTCTTACTTTTTACTCTTTTACTCCACACTGGAATAAGCAGCACAACAACCCCTTCTATTATTTTTTAAGTCCATCTCCAAACATTTTCTTTCTTTGTTAGATGTCTCATCATCCTTAGCTATTATGTAGTGTGTGCACTGGATTGGACAACATGATATGAGTTTTCATTTGGTTTAGTTGATTCAGAATTTACTATTATTTTTCCTTCTAAACCCAATTTAAAGTAGTCTTGACACTTTGTACAATTGTACACAGACTTACCAGTTTTTTGGATAGTGCAATCATCTGAGTCTTTTTTTAAAACTCTACTTCATTCTAGCACATTATTGTCTTCCCTACATGACTGGCTGCATGTTGCCACCACTGTTTATTGTATTCTCGGGGAAGTGGACTGTGGAACCCTAGCTGTATGATGTTCTACCTGTGGTCTACTCATATACAGTATATAATTTCTTAACATCTTGCAGCTATGAGCCTTTGATAATTCTTAGAATAAAAGACACTGTGAACTTAGTACAACCAGAAACAATAATGTTTACTTCCAGTTTATGTTTATGGGAACCTATTTTATTTTCCTTATATCATTAACAAAATTGAAACAGAACTCTGTGACACAATGTAAATTATGTGCTTTACAAGTCTACAGTTACTAGATTGCTACTTGTAAATATAACTATATAATTCTGTGTTTTGCTTGTTATTCCTCATATCACTGACCTCAATCTGTGGCCAAAAGTAAAGAGACATTCTTAAAAAGTCATGGATCAAAAATAATGGATTTGTAATAAGGAAAGTAAAAAAAAATCATCCTACTACATTATAGCTTTAATTCATGTTTTACTTGTGGTTGTGACCTAATTTTCTTCCTTTTTCCCTCAAACTCCTTAAACATGTATATACCTTCTGCTTTTACTTCCTATCCTTAGAAGTATGTATTTAATTCTCTCTCTCTCTCTCTATCTTTCTCTTAAGGTTTGAAAATTCACTCTTTCAATCACATTTTTTTTTTTAGGTTTTCTCTACTTCTGGTCTTTCTGTGGAATTTGGGTTATAGGGAAATTGTTGTATGGATGTTTAACCTTAGCATGGATGTTAAGGTTAAAGTAAATGGGTTTATTTTTATTTTTATTTATTTATTTCAGTATTTATTTGACAGGTGATATTTTGGTTTTATTATGTATCACATGATGTTTTGAAGTACATATGCATTCCAGAATGGTTAAGTCTAGCTAATTAATGAATGCATTGCCTCACACAGTCATCATTTTTTTTTTTTTTTTTTTTTTTTGGTGAAAGCACAAAACATCCACTCTTTAAATTTTCCAGAGCACAATATGTCCTTATTAACTATAGTCACCTTGCTGTACAATAGATCTTTTGAAATAATATTTCTTCTCTTTAACATTAATTATGCATCATTTGATAAATGTTCCATGCTCTACTCTCCCCTAATTTCCCCAGCTTCCGGTAACAACCATTGACTCTCTCTCTCTCTCTCTCTCTCTCTTTTTCTTTGACACAAGGTCTCACTCTGTTGCCCAGGCTGGAGTGCAGTGGTGCAATCATGGTTCACTGAAACCTCAAACTCCAGGGTTCAAGCAATCTTCCCACCTCAGCCTCCTAAGTTGCTGGGACTACAGGTGCATGTCACCATGCCTAGACTCTTTTATAGAGACAGAGTCTTTCTTGCTTGGTTGCCCAGGCTAGTCTCAAACTCTTGGGCTCAAGCAAAACTCTCACCTTGTTCTCCCAAAATGTTAAGATTACAGGCATTGAGCTACTGCTCCTGGCTCTACGTATTTGAGACCCACTTTTTAAGATTCCACATATAAATGAGATCATGGAATATTTGTCTTTCTGTGCCTGACTTATTTCACTTAACATTACATCTTCCAGGTTCATTCATGGTATTGAAAATGGCAGGATTTCATTCATTTTATGGATGAATAACATTCCATTAGGTGTATATACCATATTTTCTTTATCCATTAATCCATCAACAGACATTTAGGTTGATTTCACATACTACTGGCTTTTGTGAACAGTGCTGCGATAAATGTGGGGGGTGCAGGTATGTCCTTGACATACAGATTTCAATTCCTTTGGATATATATCCAGAAGCGAGATTGCTGGATCATGTGATAGTTCTATTATTATTACTATTATTATTTTTTTAGATGGAATCTCATTCTGTCATCCAGGCTGGAGTGCAGTGGTGCAATCTTGGCTCACTGCAACCTCTGCCTCCTGGGTTCAAGTGATTCTGCTGCCTCAGCCTCCCGAGTAGCTGGGACTACAGGCACATGCCACCACGCCCAGCTATTTTTTGTATTTTTTAGTAGAGACAAGGTTCCACCATATTGGCTAGGCTGATCTTAAACTCCTGACCTCGTGATATGCCCACCTCAGTCTCCCAAAGTGCTGGGATTATAGGCATGAGCCAACACACCCGGCCAATAGTTCTATTTTTAATTTTTTGGGGAATCTTTTTCTTATTGTCCATAATGACTGCACTAATTTACATTCTCACCAACAGTGTGCAAGGATTCTCTTTTTCCACATCCTCATAAACACTTGTCTTCTTTTGTCTTTTTGGTAATGGCCATTTTACCTGGGGTAAGGTGATATCTCATTGTGGTTTTGGTTTGTATTTCCCTGATGGATTAGTGATGCTAAGCATTTTTTAAATATACCTCTTGCCCATTTGTATGTCTTATTTAAAGAAATATCATTTCAGGTGTTTGTACATTGTAAAATCAGGTTATTTGTTTGTTTTTGCTATTGAATTGTTTGTGTTCCTTCTATATTTTGGATATTAACCACATGTCAGATGTATAGCTTTCAAGTTTTGAGGATTAGGCTAAATAATCATTCTGCATCTCAGTTTCCTAATGTGTTAAATGAGGATTATAATACATATCACAGTGTTTTCTGTAAAGATTATATTTAATGCAATTAAATGCGTAAATATGTAACAATATTAATCATCATATAGCATGTGCTCTAAAACTATTAATATTATTGCATATGAATTCTTCTGAATTCTACAACCTCTCTTTATTCATCTCTGTAGTGGTTCCCACAAAGAATTTGGCTACTCAGGGGACAAGTTGCAATGTGTGGAGATATTTTTATTACAACTTGGAGGAGGTATGCTAAATCTGTCATTTAGTAGATAGAGATGAAAGATATTGCTGTTAAATATCGTACTGTACACAGCATGGTTTCAAAAAAACTTATCTAGCCTAAAATGTCAATAGTGCCAAGATGAAAACACTATGATCTAGGGCAATATGTAAAACTCAATTAATACGAATGGTAGAAAAGTGTTACAGAGAGATTGGCTCATAAAATTAGTAGAATTATCTAAGGTGCTTATCTGGTTTAAAAAAATCAATATAAGAAAATAGTCCCTTGTCAAAAGAAGTGGGCAAAAAAGTAATTTTAGTTTATATTCTTCTCCACAGGTCACTGGAGCACAAACCAAACTTAGGGAAAGGTATCCTATGGCTTAATAAGTGATACAGGAGCTTCTGCCCGATGTAATGAGTAACTTATTCCAGGGCGAGTTTTCAATTCAGCTTTCAAATAAGGTAAAAAATATTTGCATAGACTTGAGAAAATAGCTTTAGGAAAATGAAATATAATTACTTATGTTTGATTGCATTGAGTGTAACTGAGTGAGTTAAAATTGATATCAAGTGAGAAGTCTGTTTACCGGGAATTTCACAATCAAAGTAAGAAAATTAATTGACCAGTATCCTGCAATGATGATAAGAAATGACTTTTAAATCATTGTCACGGATAGAGGGAAGTTAACCATTATTGCATATAAGAAGAAGGATGGAATCTGATTGATGCTTTTGAGATGTAACAGAGCTGGAATAATTGTTAAAAGCAAAATCAAAGGGAGCATATTAGATGAAAGGAATGATGACTGTTTTACTGCTTGAAAAATGTAATCATGCCTCTTCTTCTGAGTCAGGGAGGAATGATATAACAAAATATGCAATGTTTTCAAGGAGGAAGAGAGTTAATCAAGTTTCAGTAAACCCAAGAAGTTTATGAAATCGTGAACCCTATATTGAAAATGCGGTAACAAAGGCAAACAGAAATATTAGGAACAAGAAAAACATGTTTTTCAGAAAAGAAAGGGTAGTGCCATCTGCACAGGCACAGATTGGATGGTTGTAAAATGAGTGCTTCTTTTATTCTAAGGTTTATTATGTGATCTATTTAGACCCCCAACATTGAAAAATGAAAAGCAGCTGGTGCTCACAAATTACAGACACAATAGTCAACCATGTTTGGCAGCCCTGGAATGAGAAGCAACATCCCCAAAGCTCTGAAACTGGAAACACAACAAGAGGCAAGGAATGATACCTAAATAGATTATATATTTCACAGAATCCCTGCTGTGCTTTTGCTTTTACCTTATTTATGGGCTTTAATTTGTTTCAAAGTTGAAAGAAAATTGTTAACAAAAATATCAACAAGGCATATTGCTTTATTATGTTTAACTTAAGATATTCTTATATTTAGAATTATAATTAAAGAGGAAAATTAAATAGGATTTCAAGATTCTGATTGTAAAATTGAAGCACTCGTTACCCCAACTTCTGACTGCTCATAACTGACTCCCTTCTCAGCCATGCATTGCTTTTGGCCATGCACTTTTACATTCTTTCTTGTGACTGTCATTCATCCACTGATTGGTCAATAGAATAATGCAAATGTTATTTCCCTTGACTCAATTCTACGCAACTTTAAAAACCCATCCCAGCTCCAGAGATCCCCATTGGATAGACCGAGGCTTTATTAACAACTTCGTTGTTGTTCAACTCTTCATTATGTACAAGCCAAGATTTCTTTAATCTTTTACAAATGTTGTTCTCAGGCACACTCACTAATAAACTTCCTGCAAGTGAGTCTCTCTCAGAACCTGATTATAGAAGAACTGGGCCAAAATTACATTCTGTTTTTTTAAACAGGGAAGAATCAATGAGAGAATGTAAAAGACTATGAAAAAACAGAAATAAAAGCAAACAAAAAAACAGTAACTTGGTATTTAACTACATTGTGTTAGATTTAATGCATGCACCTTGTTCTATGGTTCTTTAATATTTTTGGTATTAGTTTTTCTAAGGCATAATCACATTTTATACACTAAATGATAACATAATAACAACATTTGGGCTGGGCGCAGTGGCTCCCACCTGTAATTCTAGCTATGGGAGGCTGAGGCGGGTGGATCACCTGAGGTCAGGAGTTGAAGAGCAGCCAGGCAACATGATAAAACCCTGTCTCTACTAAAAATACAAAAAAACCCCACAAACATTAGCTGGGTGTGGTGATGGGTGCCTGTAATCTCAGTTACTCAGGAGGCTGCGGCAGGAGAATCGTTTGAATATGAACGGCAGAGGTTGCAGTGAGTCGATATCCCACCACTGTATTCCAGCCTGGGCAACAAGAGTGAAACTCCATCTCAAAAAAATAAACACAATAAAATAATAATAGTAATAACATTTGGTGTTTTTTACCAGAAGTCCATAGGAATATGTTGTCATTTATCCAGTGGTACCATATTCAAATACACAAGCAAATTATTTAAGAGGAAATGAATATAGATATTTTACTTTTTAGGTGGCAAACCTAAGCCTGTACACTCCAATAAAAATGTGACAAAGGGTAACACAGATTAATTTGACTCTAAACTACTTTACCTAGCCAGTATGTCTCTGTTGATATAAAAATGAAGATCTGTACCACGGACATTTTTCAAAAGCCTAGTAATTCAGTATAATTTTAAAATCTCTTTGTATTGGGGGTCTAGGAAAAACATGGCAATAAAAGTGTGTCAATTTTTACATTTTCATTCACCTTCCTTCATAATATTTTTAATTTCTCACACTTCGAATTATTTGAATATCTTTTATATCCTGTTGGTATGGTACCTAGGCTTATTTTGAAATGTAAGGATGAAGAGGTCACATTGAGCTATTTGGAGATGAAAATGACATTAGCATTACAGTGACATGATTCAGACAATCATTTAGAATTTAGAGAAATCTGTTACTCACATTATAGCAAAACTGTCTTTCTTTCTCCACTAAATAAAATAAAATAAAGATTGAATACCTATTGCACTTGTTCATATGCTTTTTAATACATTATGCAACATAGTTTTATTTACACGTATTCTCTCTTCAAGTTGATCGACATCAATAATATTTTATATGCACATCATATATTATGTTTCAGTCAGTAAGGGCATATTTTATTGAATTATCTGATATTTTAATTAATAGCTACTTAGCTAAATTATTTTTGCATTAAATCTAAAATTAAAAAATTTTAATAGTAATTCTGATATATCATGGCATATTAAAATTAAAAATACGCTGATTTATAAGAAATCATCTCATGAGTTCTGACAAGTATTAAAGGCATAAAAGTATTTTTTGCCTCCTAAAAATTAATTTGATTTTCTTATTAATGTTCAAGTGATAATTATTACATTTTTAAGACATTTTATTCTATTCACGGCTTGCCACACAGTGAAAAATTTCCTTCACATTTATATCAAAGCACATTCGCTTATAATTTCAGAGATGTCACTTTATGGAAAACACTCTTCTTAAATCATGAAGATCATATTTTAATAAAATGTTCATGTGTGGTTATTTTGGTTGTTAAAAGAATATAGTCTATTTGAGTACAGTTCTCTCAAATTCCTTGGAAGAAAAAGCTAGCCAAATCAACAATAATTGAAATGACCTTTGCACATTAATTAAAACTCATTAGATGCACATATATATTAATATAAAAGATACCATTTCCAGCACCGTGTTCATTTTCAGAAGCTCTATGATTTGAATATTATGAAAGATGTAAGTTGTTATGTCATTGTTCTCATTAATTACAAAAAAATTTTAAAAATGGAAACACTGAAAGACTCATTTTAAGGTAAACTTATTAGAAGATATATGTGCATACACTATATTAAGAAAACAAAAGTACTAAATACTAAAAAAAGAACAAACAGAATAAAAAATGGTGGGAGGAGCTTTATAAATGCTAAAATACACAATAGTAACAAAGCCCTGAGGGTTTTCTGCCTTATACTGAAGTTTATATAAAATTAAGATAATGCTTATCATTTAAATATTCAACTTTTCTTATTCAATATTATAAAAAAACAAGTAGAAATATTCTGAGAAATATCCTAATTAAAACGCAGTTTGTGACTGGTCATAGTTGCCCAGCACTTTTTGTCAGGCCACTTTTTGTGAGACCAGGGCGGGAGGATTGCTTGAGGCCAGGAGTTCAGAATTAGCTCTGGCAACATAGCAAGATCCCATTTCTACCCGCTCCCCCCTCCCCAAAAAAAGAAAAATTAGCCAGAATCAGTCTGTGTGCCTGTAGTCCAGGCTGCTCAGGAGGCTGCGGTTGGAGGATCTCTAGAGCCCAGAAGGTCAAGGCCTGCAGTGAGCTATGATGGCTCCACTGCACTCTGACCTTGGTGACAGAACCAGACTGTGCCTCAAAAAACAGAGCAAGATGCTCAGAGTCACCATATAACTCCTTCTATAAAATAAGAATTCAGTATTAAAATGTGGTTGGGAATCTGAAAAATTCCTTAGCTTCAGAAATGAAGATTGTGCCTAGAGATCTGAAGGCATCTCAGGGAACATGAAAATGCTCCAGCTGACTTCCACTCAGAGAACCATTCTTTACCACAGACAAAATTCTGCAATCTGTTGCACTAAGAATAAAATAGAAAATGTGTGAGTTTGGCTTGCTGTTATTCTTTGTAAATAATAATCTATGACTTGTGGGATACATGCAAGCGCATATACACACAAAAAAAGTCCTAAACTTTAAGGGCATGACGTGACAAAGAATAGTAACAAAATAACAAAATCTGTGTTAAAAAATGCTCCCAGTTAGCAAAGCAGTTAGTGAGATTCAGTGAGTATCTCTAACGTAAATGATCTTCACTTGATATGCAAAAGAATAAAGAGAGAACAAACAAACAAATATACTGTTTGTGGCCACACTCCTTGGTAACAGTATTTTCCCAAGCAGGTTGAGTAACGTTAGGGCAAATATTTCAGAGGAAATAGATAGAGTTAAAGATTATATATAAAATGACCACTTCTTTCTGTCCTACTTACCACTACCAATTAGCTAAATAAAATACATGATAAGATAAATTTGAGACAGGAATAATACAGAATGGTCACAGAAGAATAGAAAATTCCGGGCAGCTGTTTCACATGACTAAGCAAAGGGAAACTGTTGAAATAGCTGCAGAAGCTAGGGACTGGTAAGATCCTGAAAAACAATATGTAGAAGAAGCTGACTAAGAGCAACTGGATGCAACAGGTGTTGGATTTGACCTAGGTTTCATCTAGCACCTCATTACATGCCCATTAACATACTAAATCACACACCCACAAGCACCATGACATTTCCCAGAATGTCTGTATTTGGTGTAAAATGGGTGGCACCACACTTCTGAGAAATTGTCATCTTTTCCCAGAAAGTTCCATGACTATTCTACTTCTTGGTAAAACAAACAAACAAACAAACAAACAAACAAACAGAAATCTCAAACTCCAGTATGTGTCTCTCTCCTGAGTAAGCCCGCAGCCCTCCTTCTTGAGTGTGTACATTTCCCTTTGCAACATACCTCCATACTTTCACTATTTTCTGACTCATCTGACTTTGGGAGGTGCGAGATTCCACCGGCATTTGGGGATGTCCCCCATAACCACCCCAGTTTCAGATTCATAATGTATGGCAATATAGCTCATTTCTATTGAATGACCATATAGTGTGTAGCAAACAGGAAAGGGGCTACTATTCATTCTACTGCCTAATTTTGTTGTTGTTGTTGTTGTAGTACTTCATACATTTTAATAAAATTAATTCTAAATAAATCAACCTCCCTTTGAAGGTGAGAGAGAGATAAACTCAAGTAATTAGCTATTACTTATGAAAAGAGGAAGGTGGCCGGGCGCGGTGGCTCAAGCCTGTAATCCCAGCACTTTGGGAGGCTGAGACGGGCGGATCGCGAGGTCAGGAGATCGAGACCATCCTGCCTAACACAGTGAAACCCCGTCTCCACTAAAAATAGAAAAAAAAAAAAAAAAAAAACTAGCCGGGCGAGGTGGCGGGCACCTGTAGTCCCAGCTACGTGGGAGGCTGAGGCAGGAGAATGGCGTAAACCTGGGAGGCAGAACTTGCAGTGAGCTGAGATCCGGCCACTGCACTCCAGCCTGGGCGACAGAGTGAGACTCCATCTCAACAACAACAACGAAAAAAAAAAAAAAAAAAGAAAAGAAAAGAAAAGAGGAAGGCATGAAAGTCACATGTAGGTACACAGCTAGAGTTTTACATATGGTATAGAAGAAATAAAGAAATTAAATATGATATTAAAGAAATAAAGAACATATTCATATTCACATGGACAACAAAATTAATGTATACATGAATCTGAAAAATAAGACAAACGTGATGAAATGGCAAAAACAAAAACAAAAGCAAATCTAGATTGTGATAAAGGTAAGTTTTGACCAGGCATGATGTCTCATGCCTATAATTGTAGCACTTTTGGAGGCCAAAGACTGTAGATGACACAAACCCAGGATTTTAAGATCAGCTGGGACAGCGTGTCAAAACAACATCTCTACGAAAAATACAAAAAGCAGCCCAGTGGGGTGGTGGTGGTGCAAGCCTGTGGTTCTTGTTTCTTGGGAGGGAGAGGAGAGAGGATTGATTGAACCCAGGAGGTGGAGACTATAGTAAGTTGTGATTGAAACAATGCACTCCAGCCTGGGCAACAGAGCAAGACCCTGTCTCTAAAGCACAAAAAAACAAAAACCAGGGCTTAAGGCTGAAGATAAATTTAAAGAATTAAATTATATATATACATTATATACCTTATACCTAATTAAAAGCAGCAAATTGAGAATTACACACTTCTGTTAGTTTTTAAATTTACTGCATTTTAAGTTTTGAGCTTTACAGGACTCAGTTCTAAGTTCTAGATTGACTCTGTACACCCCAGTTGTTAACTCTACCTTCTAGAAAATATTTTCCTTTGGAAAAATTTCAGACTTACAGAAAAAGTTTTGAACAACCTTCACATAGATTCACAAAATGTTAGTATTTTACAACATTTATTTTGTGTGTGTCTTGTGGGGGCTGTGTCTATATCATATCTATAACTAGATAGGTTGATTTTTCCCCCCAACCATTTGCATGTAAGTTATAGGCATGATGCCTTTTCACTGTACTCCAGGTGTACTTCTCAGGGCAAATGTCACAGTAGAATTATTAAAATCATGAAATAAAAATTAATACAACACTATAAACCAATTCACAGATTAAATAACATATGGCCAAGTATAATTAATAAGTACCTCTTTTAGGACATTTGGCAACTCTCTAAATATCTTATGTCTCGTCAAGCTTTCACTCACTCATCTCACCTACTAATTCTTAATTTTGAAATAATTATTTTTATTATTGCAGTGTGGTGATTTTTCTTTGTCCATCAATGTCTTCCACATTTATTCATTAAAATTATACTCTATGGAAGAGATGGTTCCCCTTCTCCCGTATATGTTTATTTGATCATACCAGTAGGAATTTATGAAATTTTATTTTATTCTATGGGCTAACTTACTTTCTGACGTAATAAATGATCAAGTTATTTTGTTATTTGCTTTTCTAATCTTGAAATAAGATAACAAATGATGAGAGATTGTTTATACAGAGGAGCTGGAAATAAATGAAAAGAAAGTGTGTGAGAATGGGATAGAAGAATTAAAGAGGGACACTTCTTTGAATAACCTTTTTCTATAATTCTACTTTCCAAAACCATGTTAATTTCTTGCATAGTCACAAACAAATCAACAAAGGATACTAACAGAAGCAATGAATTTCTGTTTATCTCAAATAACTAAAATATCCACCGTAAATAAAAAACAACAACAACAACAACAACAAAAAAAAAAAACAGAAAACTTAACAGATTTGGAGTCCAGGATTTTTGAATACATACAATAAAGCCAAAGACAAAAATAAAAAAAATAAAGAACTATAAACAAATATTGAATCCAAGATAATGGTATTGTGTTTCAAAGTGGTATGGATTAGCAGTACAGAAATTATTTCAGATACATTCTAGACTGATATACATAAATATATTATGAATAGTTAGTGCCAGTTTTCTTACTATCAGAGAATACAGTTGCAAATATTGAAAAGGGGAAATAAAGAATAAACCCTGAGTGTTGGATTGGACTGGCAGTATCATAATAAACATGTTTTTAGTGTGTATGCATATATATATATATATATATATATATATGGAGACACAGAGACATAAAAATACCTGCACTTTTATTGTGTGTACACATGTAGAAAATATCAGTATAAAATAAATATGTAGTTTATAAAATATATGTCTAAAGCAAATAGATAGATAAATGTAATCTCTATCTGCGAGAAAGCCAAGAAGAAAGGAATGAGATTCTAGTATCAATGAATACACTTAGGATCCAAATAATGTTTTCTAAATGCTATTTTATAACTTAATGTATACTACATTGCTTCTTGTAGCTAATTTCATTCATTCCCATTTTAATAATTACCATTTCTTCTTAAACCTGAGCTTATGTAACAGTAAAATATTTGGACATTTGAGGTATCTCCATTTAAATATTTTCCTGACGTATCTTTTTTTTTTTTTTTTTCTACTCTATATCTTCTTCACTTTCCTCCATTTCAATAAAATTCCCCCTTTTCTATTTCTCTTTCTCTTTTGGTTTTGTTTTTAACTAACAGTTTTTAGGTCAACACAAATTCTTTAATGAATTGCCCAGTACACAATTGTCTCCATCAAAACTACTACTGCCCTAAACAAAGTCAACATTAATTCTACCTAAAGTACAACAGTAGTTTACTAATTTATTTCCTCACTTCCATTCTTGCGGATTTCCATGTCATTTTGCACAAGACAGCTGGGTGTGATGTTTTATAATAAAGTTTGTATTCCAAAACATTAAATCTTTCCATTGCCCATAAATTAAAATATGAAATTTATGACTGGCAGAATAGTATATTGGTCATGAAAACTGAATAGCTAGAATAACAGCATTGAAATGTATCCCTGTCATTCCCCACATGCATGGCCTTAAACATGTCACTCAACTGCTGAATTCCTAAATTTTCTCTGTTGTTAAGCAAAGATACTTATGCTTTAGGAGTATTTGCACATTCAAGAATTAACACATGTGATGAGTTTAGATTGATCCTTGGCAAATTGTAATGATAACCGATATCGTCAGAGCAGGTACTTAGGCAGACATGAGCAGGGAAGGAGAGGGCCCCCTGCCCCAACCAGGAATTGTGGCGACCATAAGGTTATGGTCAGACAGGTGCTGCACTGTCTTTCTAAAACAGAAATTGGTTGCTGCAGCACCAGGGCAGGACAGTTTTCCCAACAGATAGAGAACACCTGAAGCTAATGATCAGCAGCTTCCCAATAAGATCTCAAGAGTTAGCCAAGTGGGCTCAAGCATGTGCACTAAGAGGTCAAATGGTGTTTAACGGGTATATGACCTTTATCTTGGAACACTTGAGTGGAAAGGGAAAACATGTCAAATGAGCACGTGCACAACTTCAGTGAACACACCATTCATGCGGGCAGCCCAAGATAAAGCAAACACTGGAACGATACCAACCCCAAGTCAAGGGTCAGACAGCACACTTGAATCTCTCAAGCTGTCTGCTTGGCCGTCTTCCAGGTGTACTTAACTTCTTTTCATTCCTGCTCTAAAACATTTTAATAAACCCTCATTCTTCTTTGTGGTCCTTGGATGAATTCTTTCCTTCAAGGAGGCAAGAATCAAGTTTGCTGCAGACCTGTACAAATTCACTGCTGCTAACTTCATAACAACGGCCTGCATATCATAAATATTTAATATATGTTTGCAGCATGAACAAAATGTCTTCAACCTCAAAGTGTGTTTAACTTCAATTACTTTAGCTTCTTTCAAAAATTTGGACCAATAATGATATTTTCCGACTTAAGTTCTTCTCACAAACACCCCTCTTCCCGAAATGCTCTCTTTACTACCCAGTTCCTACCTGATTTCTAGTTTTCAATTTTGTAAATGATGTTTTCTCAGGCAGGGTATTTTTGTCTCCTTAATCTAAATATGAATTGCTATGTATAGTCATTTTTGTTTAAATATATTTTGCTTAGGGAAAGCTGTCATAATATGCAATATTGTATTACATATAAAATATTGTTAATGTATTTCATAGAGTTATATTTATATCAATATACTTGAAAATAAAAAAAGTAACTTTTTTTCCACGAAACCTACTTTGTGAATCTTAACACATTATTAACATTCAATATATTTTTGCAGCATGAACAGAACGATAATTGAATGTATAAATTTGAAAAGGAATTACCTAGAATCAAGGGGAAACTATAAATAATTGTAAATGATCATACAAAAATATAATAAAATTGGATATGAGATAAACACATCAACATATAAAGCATGATAAAAATGAAAAAAATGAAAAGACAAAAACATAGTAGGTAATAAAAAGAAAGAAGATTTGAATATATGCATCTAAGAGACTACATGGTTAAGACTTGAGGGACTCACCATGTACCAGGGAAAATTGATGAAAATGTAAAACTCTGGAAACCTAACATAATGAATTTATTTAAAATCAAGACTAAAGAAATTTCCTAATAGACAGAAAGATAAAATTGTACATATATCTACAATTGTAGGAATAAATAATAATAACAATAATAATATTCGTGATAGACTTTTACCTTCATTAGAAGATTCCAGATGGAAGTAGAGTTTGAAAAAAGAAAAAACAGCAAAAAACAAGGTTTGTGTCTTCAGACTAAAAAGAAAAATTCCAATAATTATGATCTTATAGTAATATAATACAATAAAATAATAAGTGATAGTAGGAAAATACTTTTAAAAACTTACCTTTTATCCTTGAATCAAAATTGTATACAAGCTATACAATAATATATTGCCTACATAGAAATCATAAGAATATTTGTAGTCAACAACACACCAGTGGGTATTGAATAAAACTGCTGTCATAAAAAAAAATTCAATAAAGAAATGTGTATGATCATTTTAATATGTGAGTGTATTTATGTGCATGTGTGTAATTGTGTTGCAAAATATTGAATAATACATACTATTTATAAATTTGTTTAGCACTTATGAATTGGAATTAGGATAAGAGGTAAGTTTTTCTTTTCAATTGTATTTCAATCGTATTTTATATGCATTTTTTAAAATAAGCATGTTTCACTTTGTAATCTTAAAAGCATACAATTGTTTTCATTTTTAATAAATAGCAAAACAGTGAGGTTCATGCATATTCTTAAAAAGACATTTCCCAAATGAAGTCAATTTGCTTTATCTAGACAACCCTAAAATCAGTTGCCAACAAAATCAAATATAAAACTTTAAATTGTTCTGTTTATTTGCATTGAATCTGATAATAAATATTATATGTTTACATGGAGTGTAACAAAACAATATTAAAATAAAAAATTAATGTCCCTTAATGATATAAAGAGAATGAATTATTCAGAGTTGAAAAACCTCTACATTCAAAATATCCACATGGAGCAGAAACCTTAAGTTTTCTTTCTATTACACTCATTAATTTTTAAATTAAAAATAATAAAAAATCCTACAACCACTGAGACAACACTATTTACTATTTTTAGATTATTATAGTCTTGCAAAGATCATTTGTTTTTATAGTATTTTTAGAAACGCTTTTTAAAATGCAGTATCAAAAAGCCTTGTTTTGAAATATGTACTTCTTCATAGCTTTGAAATAAGACGTTTTTACATGACAAAAATCTTTAAATTTGCTATTCAAAAGATGTTCAGAATTCTTTCTTCAATATATTTGTATGTGGGTGTGAGTGTGTCATATAAATGTACTTTTAAACTTATTTCAAGAATTCTGGTTTTCTATGTAGAAGGACATTTGGAAATCCATTAGGGTCTTCTGAAGCCCCCCGGCCCCCAGTGTAGCTGACCCATGACCTGGTTAAAATTAGAGGAATTCTACCACATAACAGACTTAGATCACAGGTGTATTATAAACAGTAATAAAATGAAGAATGGGTATTTTTCACTTCCAAAACTAAGATTAATCAGTAGTAAAGATTTAAGTCATTCCTTCTACTCAGCAGTATCTAAAGTAAGTAAGGTCTCATAATTATTAATTCTAAGAAATAATGCCATTGACAATTCGCCTAATACTTCCGTTAGTATTTCTCTTTAAAATGTTTGAGTTCTTTAATAAGACGTCCTTTGCATTTAGTAATAATTTGACGGGGGGCTTCAGTGACCTATATAGCCTTTTAGGTAATGGTTTTACTTGAGTTATTCTGTGAGAGAATTGGACATCTCTCCAGGTAATCAAAAATGTATAAGCAGACCATACATTGATATATTTCTTAAAAATAAGACTTAGCAGCTTTTACCTACTTCTACAATCTTATCCTCTTTCAAAGGACTGGATTATTCCAAAGTTGCTAGCAACATCCACGGAATAAAACAACTTTTGAACATTTCTTTATCCTTATACTCCCTCTTATACACTTATCCAGACCCCTTGAGTATAATGCTATGTACTTCAGAATCCATTGGTGAGATTTATTCCCCAGAATTTGCCTCAAAACTTTTGCCACTTTATACCAAATATGAATAGGTAGCTGCATCCTGGCTGAAAGAAATTATTGTTCATGGCGCACATCTGAGCTACTACCATCAATCAGATTGCCAAATCAACTCTCTAAATCAAAGATCTTGCCAGTATTAAGCTTTACTAATAATTTTAATGATATAAGCAATTAAGTAGCGTAGGTAAAGCACAGCCAGACCTGGGACAGCCTGTCTGATTTTTAGGTACTCACTTCTCACATAAGACACATGTTCTCCGTCACAGAGTAATAGTTATAGATTCTAGATAAGGTTTTGGGTCATCTCATATGGTGATCATCTAGGTGAGAAAATCTCCATTTTATAACAAGACTATTTCAGTGCTTGTGTCACATTTTCCAGAGACCCATGTGTCCTAAATCTACAGATTGTGATTTGTTTCCTGTTAGTACTATTAAACCAGGGAAATCCTACTATGAGATGTGCACAGACAAAAACTTTCTAACAAGCAAATATAATTACTGTAGCCTATGTATCTGGTTATTCTATTATAAGCAGGATTAGACTGGGTGAGCTGCTTTCTCTCCCTAGGAGGTAATGCCTTAAAAGTCATGATAAAAGGTGGCCACGATGGCTCACGCCTGTAATCCCAGTACTTTGGGAGGCCGAGGCAGGTGGATCACGAGGTCAAGAGATCGAGGTCATCCTGGCTAACATGGTGAAATCCCATCTCTACTAAAAATACAAAAAATTACCCAGGTGTGGTGGCAGGCCCCTTTAGTCCCAGCTACTGGGGAGGCTGAGGCAGGAGAATCGCTTGAACCCGAGAGGGGGAGGTTGCAGTGAGCCGAGATGGCGCCACTGCACTCCAGCCTGGGCAACAGAGTGAGGCTCCGTCTCAAAAACAAAACAAAACAAAAAACACACACACAAACAGACAAAAAAAA
>NW_012103277.1:1018382-1019261 GCF_000951045.1 Mandrillus leucophaeus | reverse complement strand
GGAATTTATCCATTTCTTCTAGATTTTCTAGTTTATTTGCATAGAGGTGTTTATAGTATTCTCTGATGGTAGTTTGTATTTCTGTGGGATTAGTGTTGATATCCAACTTTCTCATTTTTTATTGTCTATTTGATTCTTCTCTCTTTTCTTCTTTTTAGTCTGGCTAGCAGTCTATCTATTTTGTTAATCTTTTCAAAAAAAAATCAGCTCCTGGATTTATTGATTTTTTGAAGGGTTTTTTTGTGTGTCTATTTCCTTCAGTTCTGCTCTGACCTTAGTTATTTCTCGTCGTCTTTTAGCTTTTGAATTTGTTTGCTCTTACTTCTCTAGTTCTTTTAAATGTGATGTTAGAGTGTTGATTTTAGATCTTTCCTGCTTTCCCCTGTGGGCATTTAGTACTATAAATTTCCCTCTACACACTGTTTTAGCTGTATTCCAGAGATTCTGCTATGTTATGTCTTTGTTCGCATTGGTTTCAAAGAACTTATTTATTTCTGCCTTAATTTTGTTATTTACCCAGTAGTCATTCAGGAGCAGGTTGTTCAGTGTCCATGTAGTTGTATGATTTTGAGTGCGTTTTTTAACCCTGAGTTCTAATTTTGTTGCAGTGTGGTCTTAGAAACTGTTTGGTACGATTTCTGTTCTTTTGCATTTGCTGAGGAGTGCTTTACTTCCAATTATGTTTTTGATTTTAGAACAAGTGTGATGTGGTGCTGAGAGTAATATATACTCTGTTGATTTGGGGTGGAGAGTCCTGTGTTGTGGGAAGTCAGGGACCCTGAACGAAGGGACCAGCTGAAGCCATGGCAGAAGAACATAAATTGTGAAGATTTCATGGACATTTATTAGTTCCCCAAATTAATACTTTTATAATTTCTT
>NW_012103277.1:1011323-1013352 GCF_000951045.1 Mandrillus leucophaeus | reverse complement strand
CAGCCTTGAACTCCAGAGCTCAAGGGAGCCTCCCACCTCAGCTTCCTAATCAGCTAGGACATAGGTGTGCACTACCACACCTGGCTAATTTTATATATTTATGTATATACATTTATATTGTTTAATATAATTTATTTATATATAAATATATTTATTTTATATTATGTGTTATGTATTATACATAAATATACACATATATTTACACATAAATACACACATATGTATATACACATATGTGTATATACATACACGTATAAATATATAAATATATATGTATATATATTTAATATTAGAATACATCCAAACATTAAAAAATATAATTTTTTCCAATTTAATTTTATTTGCCCTAAATGTGGCCTATGCTATGCTTACTGGCTAACAACTACTTTCAAAATTCTTAAATAATAGAGTATTTCTTATAAAAATAGAGTATTGCCCCATAAAAATATCCAAGAAGACTTCCAAAATATACATTTTTTGTTATGTTAACATTTGTCTTATACCTATTTTGTTGAATTAGGTTAAACAAAAGAGACAAGGACTTCAATTAAGAGTGATTTCCTCTGTAACCATCACTCCTAACAGATATTATATACCTACAGTGTATTTGTAAAAATATCGTATAAGAGAAAGTTGTTGAATAGACTAGGCCTACTGAGGCCAAATCAAAGAAGGGCACTTCTAAAGAAACATAATGAATACCATCTTACCATTTGTCTCGCCTAAGTTTATGATAAGTATTTTTTAACTATAGATTGCTGATTATCTTTTTAAATAATTCCCCAATGATTAGAGCAGTTTTAGGTTCTTAACAATATTGAATAGAAGGTACAGAGATTTTCCCTACATCGTTTGTCCTTGCACATGCATAGCCTCCTCTCTATGACAGACTTCGAAAGTCTCTTTTTTTTTTCTTAATGTTATTGTAAATTCATATACTCAGGAATTATAAACTAAGTGTATTAGAGTGCTTTTTGTTTGTTTGTATTTTTAAAATCTTAGTCCTTTAGTGATGTCCTGGACTGAAAGAATTTATGTGTAAGACGTCTCTTGCAGAATGTCATATTTTTGAAATTAGAGGATATCATTAAATAATGAAGTAAATGTTCATGATTTTTTTCATTAACAATATTAAAATAATAATTTATTATAGAAAATAATTATATTGGTAACTGGCAATATGTACCAAGAAAATATCAATATTCTATGCCTCTATTTGAATACCGTTTATTTCTTTCTCTTGCCTGATTGCCCTGGCCAGAACTTCCAATATTATGTTGAACAGGGTGGTGAGAGAGGGCATCCTTGTCTTGTGCAGGTTTTCAAAGGGAATGCTTCCAGCTTTTGCCTATTCGGTATGATATTGGCTGTGGGTTTGTTATAAATAGCTCTTATCATTTTGAGATATGTTCCATCAATACCTAGTTAATTGAGAGATTTTAGTATGAAGGGGTGTTGAATTTTATTGAAGGCCTTTTCTGCATCTATTGGGATAATCATGTGGTTTTTGTCTTTGGTTCTGTTTATGTGCTGGATTACGTTTACTGATTTGCATATGTTGAACCAGCCTCGCATCCAGGGAGGAAGACGACTTGATCATGGTAGATAAGCTTTTTAATATGCTGCTGTACTCCTTTTGCCAGTATTTTATTGAGGATCTTTGCATTGATGTTCATCAGAGTTACTGGCCTGAAATTTTCTTTTGTTGTTGTTGTTGTATATCTGCCAGGTTTTTGTATCAGGAACACGCTGACCTCATCAAATGTGTTAAGGAGGAGTCCCTCTTTTTCTATTTTTTAGAATAATTTTAGAAGGAATGGTACCAGCTCCTCTTTGTACCTCTCACGGAATTTGGCTGTGAATCTGTCTGGTGCTGGACTTCTTTTTTGGTTGGTAGACTATTAATTATGGCCTCAATTTCAGAACTTATTTGTCTGTTCAGGGATTCAAGTTTTTCCTGGTTTAGTTTTGGGAGAGTGTATGCTTCCAGGAATTTATCCATTTCTTCTAGATTTTCTAGTTTATTTGC
>NW_012103277.1:1006585-1007779 GCF_000951045.1 Mandrillus leucophaeus | reverse complement strand
GGGAGGTTGCAGTGAGCCGAGATGGCGCCACTGCACTCCAGCCTGGGCAACAGAGTGAGGCTCCGTCTCAAAAACAAAACAAAACAAAAAACACACACACAAACAGACAAAAAAAAAATGATAAAAATGGGTAACAGCTTTGCTTCTTGACATTTATTCTCCAATGGCTGAGCAAGCATGTCTAGTTTTAGGGTGAAATATATGCAGCACACTTATTCACACATCTATCTAGCCTTGGCCTTCTCCAAAAATCTTTACCAATTAAAAAGGTAATATTTTGGTTTCTATCTGACTCTTTAAGCTGTCTTTATAATATTTTTTTCACAACTTTTCCAGTTCTGTATATCTAAAAGAAAACTCATTTTCACCTCAAAGAAAATCCTTCTACTCTTATCTGTTTGAACTGTCTATTGCTTTTCATTATGATCATTGTTTTCTAGCCACTCAAGTTTGAAATTATACAATTATGAATTATACTTTATGAATATACAGAATCAAAGCATAATAAACCTCTGAGTTTAACTGGCAAGTATTTTCAAAGATTTTCATAATTCCAAAAGGCTTCATAATGTTTTACCTCTCTTCTACTCTCATTGTCTGGAGGACCTTATTCACTGACAATGCAGTTCAACTATTACATACTATTGACATGTTCATATGATGGTTGATTGTTTTCTAATATAAATCAATTTTTATTCATATTTTCTATATGTGGGTCAATTTATTTGCTTTTCTAGGAAGTACAGTTAGTATACAGTGTGCTGAAATTAATGTCATTCAGGCTTTCAGGCTTCATTTGGTACCATAGCTAATTTAACTTTTTATCTTCTGCCAATGAGAATCTGAGGTTTTGTAACTTCAGCTAGATACTATTGTAGTTGAAATATATAACTCATATTTAAATGTTAATAAGGTGAAGTTTCTAGTGTTCATATTTTAATAGATTTTTTTCTTTTTTTGTTTTTCTTTGAGACAGAGTCCTGCTCTGTCACCAAGGCTGAAGTGCAGTGATCCAACTGTGGCTCACTGCAGCCTTGAACTCCAGAGCTCAAGGGAGCCTCCCACCTCAGCTTCCTAATCAGCTAGGACATAGGTGTGCACTACCACACCTGGCTAATTTTATATATTTATGTATATACATTTATATTGTTTAATATAATTTATTTATATATAAATATATTTATTTTATATTAT
>NW_012103277.1:995957-1003755 GCF_000951045.1 Mandrillus leucophaeus | reverse complement strand
TTATTAGTTCCCCAAATTAATACTTTTATAATTTCTTGCACCTGTCTTTATTGCAATCTCTGAACATAAATTGTGAAGATTTCATGGACATTTATCACTTCCCCAATCAATATTCTTGTGAGTATTTCCTATGCCTGTCTTTACTTTAATCTCTTAATTCCATCATCTTCATAAGCTGAGGATGAATGTCACCTCAGGACTCTGTGATGATTGCATTAACTGCACAAATTATTTGTAGAGTATGTGTATTTGAACAATATGAAATCTGGGCACCTTAAGAACAGGATAACAGTGATTTTCAGAGAACAGGGGAGATAACTTTAAAGTCTGACTGTCTGTGGGCAGGGTGGAACAGAGTCATATTTCTCTTATTACTGAAAACGGGTAAGATAATTATCACTGAATTCTTTCCCCAGTAAGGAATGTTAATAATTAACAACCCTGGGAAAAGAATGCATTCCCAGAGGAGGCTTCTGAAATTACCACTCTGGGGGTGTCTGCTTTATGCAGATGTAGATAGGGATGAAATACACCCTAGTCTCCTGAAGTGCCCTCGGGCTTGCTAGGATTAGAAAATTCCAACCTGGCAAATTCTAGTCAAACCTGTTCTCTGATCTTGAACCTTGTTTATCAATGACAATGCGTGCACAGCTGGACATGGAAGTTCATTAGTGATTCTAGTTTCGCCCTGAGCTTGTGATCTCGCCCTGACCTCCTGTCTTGTGATCTTTTGTCATCCTTGAAGTATGTGATCTCTGTGACCCCCACCCTATTCATGCACTCCCTTCCCTTTGAAAACTGCTAATAAAAGCTTGCTGGTTTTATGGCTCAGGGAGCATCACAGAACCTGCTGATGTGTGATGTCTCCTCTCGACACCCAGCTTTAAAATTTCTCTCTTTTGTACTCTTTCCCTTTATTTCTCAGATCAACCGACACTTAGGTAAATAGAAAAGAACCCATATTGAATATTGGAGGTGAGATTCCCCCAATAGTTCTTTAGATGTCTATTACATTCACTTGGTCCAGAGCTGAGTTCAAGTCCTGAATATTCTTGTTAATTTTCTGTCTCGTTATTCTGTCTAATATTGACAGTGGGTTGTTAAAGTCTCCAACTATTATTCTGTGGGAGTATAAGTCTCTTTGTAGGTTTCTAAGAACTTGCTTTATGAATCTGGGTGCTCCTGTATTGGGTGCATATATATTTAGGATAGTTAGTTCTTCTTGTTGCATTGATTTCTTTGCCATATGTAATGCCCTTCTTTGTCTTTTTTGATCTTTGTTGGTTTAAAGTCTGTTTTATCAGGGACTAGGATTGCAACCCTTGCTTTTTTTTTTTTTTTTTTTTTCTTCTTTCCATCTGCTTGGTAAATATTCTTCCATCTCTGTAATTTGAGGTTATGTGTGTCTTTGCACGTGAGATGGGTCTCCTGAATGCAGCACACTGATGGGTCTTGTCTCTATCCAATTTGCCAGTCTGTGCCTTTTAATTGGGACATTTAGCCCATTTAAATTTAAGGTTACTATTGATCCTGTCATTGTGATGATGCTAGCTGATTATTTTTTCCATTAGTTGATGCAGTTTCTTCATAGTGTCAATGGTCTTTACATTTTGATTTGTGTTTGCAGTGGCTGGTACCAGGTTTTCCTTTCCATATTTAGTGTTTTATGTATATTTTTTCTTTTTTCTTTCTTTCTTTTTTATTTTTTTGACATGGAGTCTTGCTCTGTCGCCCAGACTGGAGTGCAGTGGCACAATCTTGGCTCGCTCAACCTCTGCCTTCTTGGTTCAAACAATTCTCCTGCCTCAGCCTCCTGAGTAGCAGTGACTACAGGTGCATGTCACCACCCCAGGCTATATTTTTACTTTTATTTTTAGTAGTGATGGTGTTTCACCATGTTAGCCAGGATGCTCTTGATCTCCTGACCTCATGATCTGCCTGCCTAGGCCTCCAAAAGTGTTGGGATTACAGGAGTGAGCCACCTCACCCAGCCTGGATTCTTCATATTAGTCCTTTGTCAGAAAAATGGTTTACGAATATTTTCTCTCATTCTGTAGGTTGTTTGTTTACTCTGTTGATAGTTTCTTTTGCTGTGCAGGCTTTTTAGTTTAATTAGGTCCCACTTGTCAATTTTTGGTTTTGTTGCAATTGCTTTTGAGGACTTGGTTAGAAATTTTTTGCCAAGCCTGATGTTCAGAAGGGTGTTTCTTAGGTTTTCTATCGGGGTTTTTATAGTTTGAGATCTCATACGTAAGTATTTATTTTATCTTGGGTTAATTTTTATATATGATGATAAGTCCAGTTTCTTTCTTTGGCATATGGCTAGCCAGTTATCCTAGCACCAATTATTGAATAGGGAGTCCTTTCTCCATTGCTTATTTTTGTCAATTTTGTCAAAGATCACTTGGTTGTGGGTATGTGCTTTATTTCTGGGTTCTCTATTCTGTTCCTTTGGTCTATGTGCTGATTATTTTTGTACTGTTATCTAACTATTTTACTTATTGTAGCCTTGTAGTATAGTCTGAAGTTGAGTAATGTGATGTGGTGTAGTTCAAAGTTGGGTAATGTATGCTTTTGTTCTTTTTGCTTAAAGTTGCTTTGGCTATTTGGGCTCTTGTTTTGGTTTCATGTGAATTTTAGAATAGTTTTTTTTTTTTTTTTTTTTTCCCCGAATCCTGTTAAAATAACGTTGGTAATTTGATAGGAATGAAACTGAATCTGTACATTGCTTTGGACCATAGGTCTATTTTAACAATGTTGGATCTTCCAATCCATGAACATGGAAAGTTTTTCCATTTGTGTCATCTATGATTTCTTTCAACAGTGTTTTGTAGTTTTCCTTGTAGAGCTTTTTAAACTCCTCTGTATGTTCCCAGGTACTTGTGTGTGTGTGACTGTGTGTGGCTATTGTAAATGGAATTGGCCTCTTGATTTGGCTCTCATCTTGAATGTTATTTGTGTATGGAAATGATACTAATTTTTGTACATTGATTTTGTGTTCTGAATTATTACTGGCATTATTTTTCAGGTCTAAGAGTTTTTTGGAAAACTCTTTAGGGTTTTCTAGTTATTGATCCAACACATCAAAAAGTTAATTCACCATGATCAAGTGGGCTTTATTCCTGGGATGCAAGTTTGGTTCAACATACACATCGGTAAATGTGATTCACCATGAAAACATAGTTAGAAACAAGTCATATGATCATCTCAGTAGATGCAGAAAAAGTTTTTGATAAAATTCAACATCCTTTCATCATAAAAACACTCACCAAGCTAGGCATCAAAGTAACATGCCTTCAGAATAAGAATTATCTATGACAAACTCACAGCCAATATCATATTGAATGGGCAAAAGCTGAAAGCATTCCCCTGAAGAATTGGAACAAGACAAGGATGCCCACTCTCATCACTCTTTTTTCAGTACTGGAAGTCCTATGCAGAGCAATTAGGCAAGAGGAAGAAATGAAAGGTATTCAAATACATAAAGAGGAAGTCAAAACTACTATGTTTTATAGGCATCAACAAATAAGTAAAGATATTTATGATAAGGAGAGCTTAATTTCTCACTGCTGGAGAAAGAAATGCCCAATATCAAAGGTGAAAGAGTAGAATGCACCCATTGGGGATGGACTTCAATTAAAGTTAGATAATTATAGATAGATGAAAGGATAAAGAATAGATAACAGAGTTAGATAAATGTATACAGACAGTTATATGAGCATGTGCATGTAGGTCACATTTTAATCAGAGGCCAGAAACCTTATGAGGGATGATACAACAGTAACAATAAACATGTATCTCCCATATCTAGGATCCAAAGCTTTTTTTTTCAGTAAAGTCTGCTTTCAGGCTAGAAGTAGGAAATATGCAAGATGAGACTGAATTTTATTCTCCAAAAAAAAAAGTTTTTGAAGAGTGATGAGTCTTATCAAAAACACACAAGAGTCAATTGGAAGCAGATTCTTCTCAACAGAAGTATAAACATACATATATATGTATACACTATGGTATACATATGCTATACATTATATATAAATATAATAAATCATGATAAGATGGATTAGAATACTATGAATAAAGAAAAAATACTTAAGTGGACACAGATATGAATAAATGAATAAAGGAGAATTAAGAGAAAAAATGGCTTTAAAAGGTTTTTTTTTTGTGAGACAGGGTCTTGCTCTGTCGCCTAGGCTGTAGCGCAGTGGTGTGTTCTTGGCTCACTGCAACCTCTGCCTCCCAGGTTCAAGCAATTCTCCTGTCTTATCCTCCCCAGTAGCTGGGATTACAGGCAAGTGCCACTATGCCCAGCTAATTTTTTTTTTGTTCTTTTAGTAGAGATGGGGTTTTGCCATGTTGGCCAGGCTGGTCTTGAACTCCTGGCCTCAAGTGATCCACCTACCTCCACCTCCCAAAATGCTGAGATTACAGGTGTGAGCCACCAGGCCCGGATGGCATTTTCATATGTGGAATTTTGTCAAGCAGTATCTTAACTAGATGATTATACTTGATATCAACAGTATTTAACAAATCATCACCAGTGCTGCATGCTAAAAAAATTGCTGAAAAGAAAACCATATAATTTTTATATTATTCCTGCCAAAATGCAAACTCAGAATTTAATCGTGAGGAAACATCGTATCATGCAAAATAAGGACATTCTTTAAAATGAAATGGTTTCTAATTGACAAAATGTTCAAAGTCAAATATTACTAAGGAAGAAGATGCAATTGTTTCACAATAAAAGACTTATTAGCTCTGATAACACTACAGGGAATTCTACATTAGATCTTGGCCAGTAAAATTAAAATAGCTAAAGAGAACATTTTTGAGACAAATTGAATCAAATGATTTATAAACTTAGTGTTATTACTCACATTCTAAGCTAAGGAATAGATGCCCTGTTAAAGAATACATATTATCAAATATTCACATACATATATTTGAATGAGTATATTGTTAATGTATATATTTTGGAAAACCTGAAAGCAGCTTTTGTGTGTGTGTGTGTGTATCAAGTAAAGTTTAGAACTTTAGAGTCCAGAATTAGGATTCACGGTAGATTGGGGAGGGCTGTTCAGCTGTCGAATACCGGTTGTGTTCTGAATGTGCTAGGAATGCTCACTATGTTCAGTTCTGAATGGAGTATTAAGTATTACAGGCATTTTATTTTAGAGATTGGTAAGGCGTTCTCTTTGTTTTATCATTTTTTAAGATAACCTTAGTTATCTTAAAGAAAGAGCATTAAATATGGATAAGGCCTTATGCTTTCTTACTACTACTTAATTTTTCTCTACCCCATATAGCTCTTAAAATGAATTAAAACACCTAAATTATTTAAGTATTGGGCTCTGTGGATAATATATTTTTCTCTGTAATTAAAAGCCATTCCACTATTTTGTCATGTTCAAAGATTATTACTGTTTAAATCTCTAAACAACAGAAAAACAAGAAATGTAGTCCCATTTGAAAAAAAATCGAATATTAAAGAAAACCCCAAGAACCTTTCTTTTCCTATCAGAAATGGAAATATTATATTTCTCTAAAACAGAATATTAGAGAGAAACCACCACAAACTTTCCCTATCAATCTAAAAGCTTCAGAGGCCTTTAACTCCCTACTACATAGTCAGAATTGATTATTGTAAATTACTTCTGTGTCTGAAAATGTCTTAATTTGTTGAGACACTTTACCTCAAGCCTTGTATTTAAATGTTGTACCACATATTAACTGTAGTTTTAATGTTATTCTCTCTAAATTTCAGATTTGATTGTTAAATTGGGATACTAAAATTGATAAGAAAACATAGTTTTAGGCTATGTTAGCGACCTTATAGGAGCTGCTTTTCTTTTACCACCATTGATGATTATATGTATGAATTACTTGTGTCTATGTAAAATGCGTAATAGTGATTTTGTATTAATGAAAAGAAAACTTAGCCCTAAGGAATTTATATCAGATAGAATACTATTGGGGGAAATACAGGATTTCTTTGGAATGCTCTGAGTTAGAATCAAGGATGGCTGCTTTGTAAAATTCACAGAACTAAAATCTAACATTTCAAAAATATCTCAAAGCTATGAATCAGTTTTCAGTTTATTATGCTTTTTCTCCCAATCTCCAATTGAAAGTGTTGTAAAATTTTAATTTTGTGTTACATTTTATTTTTATTCTATTTCATGAATTTGAAAACTTAAAAAACACAATAAATACTTGATTTTTAAGAGTTTTATTTCAACTGATGATGAACTTTGCTAAAAGACAATTTTTTTATTTAATCATATAATTACTCTTGTCTAGCCTTTAGCTTTGTTTTTCTTGAATACATATTGCATTATAGCTTTCCAAACTCATTAGCAGTATTTCACGTAAAACATTGGACTCCCACCTGGGAACATTTTCTTTTATTTCATCGTATACCATAGCATGGTCTTTGCTGTGCATTCACAAGAAATGTGTCTAATAATTCTACGAGGTTATAACATTCTATCCCCGCAGTGAAGTTAGAGCCTTGCTGTAATAAGAAGCAGCATATGTTTTCTACCCTCATCTTGGAAGAATGATTTCCTAACAACTGATGCTGGAGATGCATCATTAATATATGGATAAAATTGCTGAACTGTATTTTTAATGACATTCAGAACACAGAACCTTTCTTTGAAAAGTAAGATCATTTAACTTAAGTTTGATAAAAGCCATTAAATATGTTTTAGAAAGCAAAGTTTTTTGTGTGTTCTTAAACTGTATAAAGATGTAATCTAATCCCGTAATTTATTTATAATATCTGGTATAATTATTTTATGTTAAATTTATGTATATTACTGTAAGAAATAAAATCTATTTTGATTTTTTCTTTGTATGTTACATACACAAGAATATATCTACTGCCTTGTGTAATATTCTCTATCAAGGACAATAACCATACATAAACACAAACTGAATACTTTAAAAAAACTAATATTTGCTCATTGATATAATTTATCACATCAGTTGGGGGTATTATCTTATTTATTCATTAATTAAATATTTACTGAGCAGTTATTATTATATGTTAAAGATAGTTTCGGCTCCTTGGGTAATAGCTAAAAGTATTTTTAACATATAATAATAACAGCAAACACAAGAAAAAATATATCTGTACTCACACAGTTTACATTCTAAGAGAGTGAGTCACATAAGACATTAAAGGTTAAATGTAACCAGTCATTGGTATGTTTTCAATTAATGTGTCCTAAAAAATCAAATTTAAAAAGATTAAAGGGACTGCAACTTATTTTCTCAAGGCTGCAATTTTAAAAATGTTATTTAAGGCAATTACCATTAGGAAAAAAATGTTAATACACTTTAATAAGATGTTGGCTTTAACTATGCAGAATGGAGAGGAAAAAGTGTATAAGACAGAAGGAAAAGCCAGATCGAATTCCTAAATTAGGAGAACACTCAACATACCTAAAGAGCAGAAAACAAACCTTTGAGGAGGAGGGTAGTTTAAGAGATGAAGTAGGCCGGGCGCGGTGGCTCAGGCTTGTAATCTCAGCACTTTGGGAGGCCGAGGTAGGCGGATCACGAGCTCAGGAGAGACCACAGTGAAACCCCGTCTCTACTAAAAATACAAAGAAATTAGCCGGGTGCGGTGGCGGGCGTCTGTAGTCCCAGCTACTCAGGAGGCTGAGGCAGGAAAATGGCGAGAACCCAGGAGGCGGAGCTTGCAGTGAGCTGAGGTCGAGATCGCGCCACTGCACGCCAGCCCGGGCTACAGAGCGAGACTTTGTCTCAAAAAAAAAAAAAAAAAAAAAAA
>NW_012103277.1:981355-995907 GCF_000951045.1 Mandrillus leucophaeus | reverse complement strand
AAAAAAAAAAAAAAAAAAAAAAAAGATGAAGTAAGGGGCTGGGTCTGTGGCTCGTGGCTATAATCCCAGCAATTTGGGAGGTTGTGGCAGGTAAATCACTCGAGGTCAGGAGTTTGAGACCATCCTGGCAAACATGGCAAAACCCTGTCTCTATTAAAAATACAAAAATTAGCAGGGCATAGTGGCGCACACCTGTAGTTTAATGTTATATTTATTGGGAATCTATTTTGTGTAAATACCTACATTAGTTCCTTTAGAAGATACAAAGGCAATTAAAAAATAAATTTAACTGCTTTCTGCTTGCCCATTCTATGGTAATATGAAGGAAATTGATAAATAGGAAGGGGAAAAGGAAACTTGGAAAAATATCAATATATTTGCTGAGGTTGATATTTTCATGATATCAAATATTCCCTTTTTACTATGGTGCTTTCACCATCTTATAAACTTTTGTGAAATGTTTAACAAAGGACTTTTTTGTATTAATGGTCTTTGTCTTTCTTATTGCTAAAAGATACAGGAATATTTAAATGGTTCAGACAAGCATATATATGATTTGGAAAATAAATAAGAAAATTCATTTTTCTAGGAAAGAGAAGCTAGTATGTGTAGGTTGATAAATAAGATTTTATTTAATCTTACTGCTTAGATTTGTATGCTTTCTCTGCATTTTCAAGCATTCTATCTTTTAAATCTAAAATACATTCAAAAGAAAGCTTCTTAATTTATCTTTTTTTCGTATCAACCACAGTTTAGCTAAATAGGTTATATGAGTCACTCCCTAGGTTACCATATGTATTTATCATTGTGATAAACACAACTAAAAATTAGTATCAGTTAATTTAAATAGATGTAAGCAAGCATTTATCTGATAAAAAGTTTAAATACCATGTGCCTCACATAGAAAAACAGTCCTATACATACAAATATAGTTATAAGAATAAAAAGAAAAGGATATAGAGGAAAGGAACAAAATATTATCACTCCTTTAGCAGTGCCAATATCCTTCCTCTACTGAAGGATATTATTTTCCTTATAAAGAGTAAATTCTGCTGCCCTCTTTCCTTTTCTCATCCTCATACACACACACACACACATAAACACACACACACACAGACATAAATATATGTAATTCCAACTTTGGTTTAGATTTACTTTACTCTATAATCTAAGGAAAAAAATTTCCAAAGCAGTGGTTAATACAAATTATAGGAATACATTATTACCAAAAATAAGCCTTGATAATTTCTTTATAAATATGATTATGTATTATGTGTATTATGTAATGTAGTCATTATCCACTGCATTCTAAGATTAAGTTAACTCTCCTGAACATTTTTGTAGAAAGAACTGACAATGGTGATGGCTTATGCAAATAATAACAGATCAATATCATTTCTCTTTGTACTTACAGAAAGTCATAAAAGTTAATAGATATATGGGGTATAAATAGAAACTTTTGTCTGAAAAACATCTTCAGAGAAAACCTTTTCTTATTGTTATCTCAAAATACTTAATTTTATTTTATTCCAATTACAAAAATATCCACTGATATTGAATAGTAGATAACATTTTAAAAATTTTCTTCAAAATTTACAATCATCACATCTATTATGTGAAACGCTATACTTTAGTCTCCACAAAATTATTTTTAATGGTTTACCATATTTTATCTTCCCGCTTATAGAAAGATTTGAAAGAAAACAGGGAGGTGATACTGTAGACTCAAGCTCTATTTATTTGTAAGCCCTACTGTTAATGCATTTTGCTAAAGGGGAGGTTGCAAATGTGAGAGTATTAATGTAAATCTATTCATTTGGCAAAATCATTCAAGTGAAAATGTGTAAGCAAACGATATCAAGTGAACCATTTTCCTTGAAGGAAAAGCTGTCACTAATGCTTTACCTGTCATCTTGTTTAAAGTTTCTGGCTTTTTTCTCTAATAGTGGAGTATCTCTTAACACCAGAAAGATGTGCCTAGTTTAATGGAGGGGTAGAAAGAGAGACTTGTTGACTCATGGGTTTGAGAATACCACAAAATCTTTTAAGACGAATAGCAATTATCTTTATCAGCTTCAACCCTGACCTCAGTCTTGCCTACTCTGGGCTAGTAGTATACTTGGAATCAGTGTTCTGCACAGCAGCAAACCAATAATTGAAAGCTGTATTGTATTTTCTGGATATCAGGGGTTATAGGGAATTCTATAGACTATATGAAATCAGGACTTATCTTAATATCCATTACAAATGAAATATTATTGAGATCACAGATTTGGAGGAAACCTTAAATTATTTTACCAGTCTCTGGAAAGTATGTTCTAGTCTTTCCTTCCCTAATTTTATTAGAATAAATTCTGCCAAAATTTGACAATTTTTTTTTAACATATATTGTTTTTGAAAAAAAATCTTCTCATACTTTTTCTGACCTTCATACTTTAATTAGATGTGTAATAAACACATATGTGTATTTTTGATCACTATTCTTCTAGTAAATATTTTATTAAGCACAAACTGTGTCAGATATTGTGGTTGGTGCCAGTAGCAATGATGACTTGCACTTAGAGTGAAAAACAATACTAGACCTTCTAGATTCAAAAGAACACTTGAATTCATCCAGCAAAGACACTTCATTTTATCATCAGGAAATCTCTCCCACTTTTGCTAGGGACTACTGACAAGAGAAACAGATGATTTTTCATATATTTAGGATGTGATACTTCATTAGCATTGATTTTGTGCATAGTCATGAGCTAGTGCTGTGTGTTAGTAGTGATCTTTATAAAAAAGTTCAATTCAGTTTCAGTTTTTAAAGAAATCATTATAAGATCCATAATATAAGGATGAATTTTATGTATCAGTAGTTAGGTTGAAAAGTATGTGCATACTTGTTTTTTGGTTTGTTTGTATTTGAAGAAAGTGATTGTGTTAGAATGGAAAGCATCTTCCAACAAAGTATCAAATATAAAAGTTGTACTACTATGGGTCAGAAAGAAAGGTAAAGAAAAAAAATGCTTATAAAAGATATAAGATCGCAAATTATATAAATTCCTCAAGCTCCTTCCCACTAATTCTCTCTCTACCTCAATAGGCCTCCCCAAAAACATTAACTAGATTATCAATCCCTTGGGGGTTAGGAAACAGACTAAATAATTTTCTTCTGTGTTAATTAGTCCCATCCATATCCATTTACCAATTCAAATTGATACAGGCAGGAAGCAAGGAAATACTGGGTGGAAGAGGGTGGTTTCCTGGCAAAGATGACACCCTAAAGCCTGGAAACCCAGAGCCTTAAGTGAGAACAGGTATTCCTGTTTTTGCTCCTAAATTTTGCCTTTTGGCCTGCCATGCCCTCCCGATCCTGTACCCATATAAACCCCAAAACCCAGGCTCCATGAGTGGATGAGCAGAAGAGCAGAGGAAAAGAAGTATGGCATAGTAGAAAAGGAGAGAAGAGAAGGGGCATCTGAATGTTGAGAGGAGTTCAGCTGGGGATTGCTGAAGAGTTTGGCCACAGGATGGCCAAACTCCAGAGGAAGATCATCTTTCCACACCATCCCCTTTCCAGCTCCTCATCCATCAGACTGAGAGCTGCCTCCACCACTCAATAAAATCTCCACATTCACCATCCTTTAAGTCTGTATGTGACCTGATTCTTCCTAGATGCAGGACAAGGACCCAGGTATCAAGAGAGCACTGAGCTGGTTAACGCTTAAGGTGTCTGCCGATGGCAGAGCTAAAGGAGCACTGTAACATGCCCACTGGGGCTTCAGGAGATGCAGACGCCCACCACTGGATGATACCATGAGGCTAGAGCCCAGAAGCTCTTGCCCTACTTCTGCACCTGTTGGTCTGCATGCTTCCTCCTCTCCTGTAAGGGTTGGAGTGTATGGTGGCCCAACAGATGAGCCATATCCATGTTGTGAGGACTGCAAAGGGGTTAAGGGAACTATCTCATTTCAAAATCGATAATACTTTGATTCTTGACACTGCATTCTATATTCACATATTCTATAATGTACATTTATGTAATAGGAATGTGGAATTTTATATTCTCCTTATCAATAATTCAAGTGTTTTGTTTTAAGTATGTAAAGTAGCTCCATGGCACTTTTCTATACTTCTACAGTAAGTTGGCAGGTATTTGTTTTATATCTATTACATGATTATTTTATTAAAAATATGCTTCATTTTCTGGAAGTAAACGGTAGTCCCTGAAATAAGAAATAATAATATCTACTTGGTAAATACCTAATCTTTTTCAGAAAATGTATTATGTAATTTGCAGATGTTATTTAATTTAAAATAAATCTATTAAAAAAGGTTACCCTCATTTTTCAAGATAAAGAGTTATACAAAAGGTTGACTACTCTTCTATTAAAAATAATCTTATCCTAATATTAGACTCAGATCCTTGTTTCCTGATAGTTGTGTAAATATCTGAATACAAATTATATTATATTTTGGGGCACAAGTATTGTTTCAACTAAATAAAAAAGTCTTGTAATAATAATCATCCTTGGTAGTAAACAATCATCACTTATAATTTTAAGAATAACAAAATGAGTTAGACATTTTTGTCAATTTATAAATACATTAGCAAAGTGCATTTCATTTGTGAAAACTAACATTTTGGATTTCTGAAGAATAGGAGTTGTTTCTGATTCATGATATGGTGAACCAAAAAGATGATGGTATGAGATCTATTGTAAAACCAAAATCAAAACCAAAAAGCAGCTTTAAACCATTCAGATAATGTAAAAAATAACTACCTGAACATTCTGGAGAATTAATAGACGCTAAAAGATTCTGAGGATGCATACACACTTTGAGGTGTTGACTAAGAAAAGGCAAAAAACCATACTGCAAAGCAGTATGACTAGGCATTTACTCTGACCTCAGAAATTGCAATACAGAAGAAAAATTCCACTAGAAGCTAGGGTTCAGAGGAGAGAAAGGGGAATGGGGACTTTCAAAGGGTACACTAAACAAGTTGTTTTGAAAGAATTATCATTGACGAAGGTGGCTGGCTTAGTACATGAGTCCGTAATTCATTGATTGTTAATGTTTAGGAGTTGCAGCAATGGAGAATTTCAGCTGTTTTCTAGGATATGGTGGTCCTGGTGGTTTGGCCCAGACCAAAAGTTCAAGGAAAGCTTTTGGTTTTTCTTTTGTTTTGTTTATTTTTCCAAGGTTGCAGGTTTTGCAGGTTCTTCTTTGAATGGCTTCCCAAGTCCATTTTAGAGCTCAAAATCACAGTGACTCCATTCAGTATCCCATACAATATGGTTTGGCTCTGTCCCACCCAAATATCATCTTGAATTGTCGTTCCCATAATCCCCACGTATCATGGGAGAGACCCAATGAGAGGTAATTGAATTATGGGGGTGGTTACCCCATGCTGTTCTCCTGATAGTAAGTGAAGTCTCACTAAATCTGATGGTTTCATAAGGGATTTTTCACCCTTTGCTCAGCACTTCTTCTTCCAGCTGCCATGTGAAGACTTGTTTGCTTCCCTTTCCACCATGATTGTAGGTTTCCTGAGGCCTCCCCCGCCATGTTGAACTCTGAGTCAGATAAACCTCTTTTCCTTATAAATTACCCTGACTCTGGTATGTCTTTATTAGCAGTGCGAGAACAAATTACCACATCACATATCACAAATGAGACACGGGAAAGTAAACAAGTCTCTGCATGTATTCTAGGATATTAATCTTGAATTAGGAGCAGTTTATGTAGTATATTCACTACTTGAAGGGAGAATATAGACATAGAGAAGTCCAGTTTTTCTGGCCTGAGAAACTAGAAAAATAAGCTTTGCAATTTTGGACAATGAAAAGATTAGAAGGATTTCGGAAGGCAAGGTGCATAAGAAGGGATTTCAAAGCTAGTCCTAACCACATTTTGACTGAAATTTGAACCATGCATGGGAAAATCAGATTCAAATCAGTGCAACTAAAGAAACAAGATCTGAATCAAGCTTCTCCTTAAGAAACATTCTGTAATTTAAACCCAGGCAAATATTTCTTGCTAAAATTAAGGAAAAAAATGCTCACCAAAGAAAAATAACAGAACCCAGAATTCCCATAATGTGACATTTTTAGTATCATGAAAACAATACAAAATTAACTGTAACATGAAGAAAGAAAAAGTGTGCATCTCAAGTGCAAAGAATGTTAATTGAATCAAAAATTAAAAACAAGATGATGACACTAACAAACATCTTAATAAACTTTTAATTATTCTCAATGAAACACAGTTTCAATGAATAAAAATCTCAACTGTCAGTAAGGAACTGTCAAATCTTAGCAGACAAAAATACACACAATGAAAAGAACCAAACAAACATTTCTGAGCTAAAAAAAATGTATTTATAAAATGACAAACAAAAATTAAAAAGCTGGGATTAAATAAAAGATCAATGCCACTCTCAGGGTGTTGTCCTTGCAGGAAAACTGGTTTGGGTCATATAACAACAAAGTGCAAATGAAATGCTGTTTCAGCATGCAATGAGAAGTAGTCAGATAAGTTCATACTAAGCCAACTTCTGTCAAAAGAAATCTAACATCAAAGTTTTCTGTTACTAATTTGAGTTTTGAAGATATTGAATAAAATAGAAGTTGCTGTTAGAAAGGGTAAAAATGTTATTGAAAAAGATGAAAGGAATAAGATGATGAAGCAGTTCAGTCTTCTCATTAGCTATATTTTAAAATTCAACTCTGAATTATGCATATAAAGGAGGTGCATTTATAATAAAAAATCAGGAAACATCTCAGTATCAGAAATCAAGAGTAAAGTTAAATTAACTCACATATGATAAGTATACTTTAAAAGCAACACAAAAGGAGATATAGTTCATGGGAATTCAGAAGAAAAGTTATTCGTCTTAGGTCCGAATTAATGGGTATTAAGGGGTGTGCAGATCTAGAAAGCTTGAGGTGGGAGAATAGAGCCCGGAGGCAGACAGGGAACCTAAGGCTGCTTTGCACTAACTTCCTAGAACTGAATCAAAAGGAAAACCCATTCCCAAGTAACAAAAGGATCAGAGGCTACTCTCTTTTCAACCCCCACCTTTCCACTGCATGGCAGATGAAAAATGCAAAATACATCTGATTTGTCCCCTCCCTCAACCAATCAGACTGGTTGGAGGACATCTTAATTTATTGATACATAGATTATAACCAAGTATCCAATGGGAAACCTGTAGAGGGTACTTAAACCACGGAAGACTTTGCCAGTCATCTTGAGCTGCTTGCACCAGCCTGATCCGACTCTTTGGAGTGTTTTTTTTTGCTTGTTTGTTTTTTTTGATAAATCTACATTTTCATTGCTTCATTCTTTGGTTGCTTTGTTTGTGTGTTTTGTCCAATTCTTTGTTCAAAACACCAAAAACCTGGACAAGTTGTGGTCAAGACCTTCCAATGGTGACAAGTTGTTAGAGGAGAATACAATTAATATCATTCTTAAAGATCTGTACTTAGTAAAGTATTAACTGCCAAATATAGAAAAAGGCATTTGTTACAGATTGTAGGCTCAACTGCTCACCACTTACTAAATCAAAAAACAAGGACAAAGTGCAGTGAAAGAAAAGTGACTTCAATTCCAGAGCTAGAAGTGAAGAAATGGTCCACGTTCTGGCCTTAAAGAAATTATTTCAGCTTTTTGGGTCAGCAGCTACCTTGAGCTGTCTTGTGGATGAACAGGCTGTCATCATCTTAGGTACAGCTGGGTTGCAAATTGACTGCAGGCTTGAAGTGATGTTCAAGTCGGGGAGAATCCTGTAGTGGCCTTAATTGTTTCAAGACATAGTCTCTGGAACTTCTAAACGAACGCAAAATTGCATATTGTGCAGGAGGGTACCTGGTGAAAAGAAGAGCAAAAATTATCTCATTTTTTTCCAGAAAGAATGAGAGTAAAATCTATTCTCTCCCTATTAAAGGCAAGACAACAAATGAGTAGAACAGAGAAAGAGAGATTAAAAAAAAAAAAAAAAACCTTTTTAAAATTTATTTTAATGTCTATTTGTTTATTTTGGAGGCAGAGTCTCATTTTGTCACCCAGGCAGGTGCGTAGTGGTATGACCATGCTCACTGCAGCCGAAACCTCCCTGGCTCAAGCAATCCTCCAACCTCAGCTTCCCAAGTAACTGAAACTATAGTCATGTGCCACCGTGCCGAGTTAATTTTTGTGTTTTTATTTTTTGTAGAGATTGTGTTTCACTATGTTGCCCAGGCTGGTCTTGAACTCCTGTGTTCAAGGAGTCTTCCTGCCTCAGCCTCCTAAAGTGGTGAGATTATAGGGATGATTCACTGTTCACCACACTTGGCCTAAAAGAATAAACTCTTAAGGACACCTAATTGTGGATTTTCTCTTCACATATTTTTGAAATTTTTAATTCCAGTTTTGCTATTAAAACCAATAGCATAATGTCATACTTGTAGATATATCGTGAAGTACCCTTCCAAGTATACCAATGGTGTAATTCGTTAGCAACATTTGACTATAAGGGTTATTGACTTTTCAATTCCATAACATGGGGAAATAAACCTTCCCTAGATTTTTCAGTGCTCCTGCCAAAGCCCTTGCCTTCTGAGACTCTTCAGATACCAGGAGAATTATATCTGTAGCCATTTGTCTAGTTAATTGCTCTACCGATTTAAAGGGATAATAAAATGTCCCTCACTCTCTGAGAAAACTAAATGCTTACAGCTCAGAATAGGTCTTGATAAGTTAAGATCCAGGGGATGAAGGAGACTGGAGAGCTTCCTCAGGTATTTACAAGTCAAAGAAAAAATGAAATCCCAGAATCTAGAGATATCTCTAGATATTAAAGAAGACATTTGGGCAATCTGTCTCCTGGAGGGATTGAATTTACAGACCAAAAGGACAAAGTTTTTATGTTTCCAAGGAGCTTCTTTAGATGTGGAGGAAATAACAGCCTCCCTCCCCTTTATAAATTGAAAATAAAAATCATTTTCTTTCAACCCTTACATATGAAGTGCTCTACAGCTCATATATAGTATTTCATGTGGTACATTTTGCATCATTCCAATAGTAGGCAATGGGGCAGGGGGTACCAGGACATTTATTAACTGTGAAGTAATTAATCATAGATCTATTTCTGGTACAGAACACTTCATTGTGCACATGCAGAATAAAATTAATAGAGATGTTGTTGTAGCCTGTTTGCATTGCTATAAAGGAATACCTGACACTGGGTAATTTACAAATAAAAAAGGTTTATTTTTGCTAACAGCTCCTGCAAACTGTACAGGAAGCACGGTGCCAGCATCTGCTCCTGGCGAGGGCCTCAGGAAGCTTTCACTCATGACATAAGGCCAGTGTGCTGGAAAGTTTTCTTTATGGTATTTTTTTTTTCTAGTAGTTTTATAGTTTCAGGTCTCACATTTAAGTCTTTCATTCATGTGGAGTTGACTTTTGTATATGGTGAGAGATGGGGGTCTAGATTCATTATTTTGCATATAATAGCAGATTTTTCCAGAACAATTTATTGAAGAGGCTGTCCTTTTTCTATTGTAAATTCTGGGCACATTTGTTAAAAATAAGTTGGATTTATTTCTGGGTTCTTTATTCTTTACCATTGGTTTATGTGTCTGTTTTTGGACCAGTACCATACTGTATTGATTACTACAGCTTTGTAGTATATTTTGAAGCCAGGTAATGTAATGCCTCCACTTTCATTCTTTTTACCGAGGATTGCTTTAGTTATTGGAGATCTTTTGTGGTTCTATACAAATTTCAGTGGTTTTTTTTTTTTTTTTTTTTTTTTTTTTTTTTTTTTTTCTGTGAAGAATGTCATTGGTATTTTGATAGTCATTGCATTGAATCAGTAGGTCTTCTTGGGTAGTGATATGGTTTGCTTCTGTGTCCCTACCCAAATCTTGTCTCAAATTGTAATCCCCAGGTGTCAGAGGAGGGATCTGGTGGGAGGTGATTGAATTAAGGGGATGGACTTCCCCAGTGCTGTTCTTGTGATAGTAAGTTCTCATGAGATCTGATGGTTTAAAACTATGTGGCACTTCCCCTTTCTCTTTCTCTCTCTCTCCTGCCTCCATGTAAAACATGCCTTGCTTGCCTTTCAACTTGTGCCTTGCTTTTAAATTTCCTGAGGCTTCCTCAGCCAGGAGGAACTGTGCATCAATGAAACCTCTTTTCTATATAAATTACCCAGTCTCAAGTAGTTATTTACAGCAGTGTGACAATGGACTAACACCGATAGTACAGGTAGTATCATTTTTTTCTCCCTTAATGTAACTGCAATAGCATTTGAATTGAAGAGGTTTCATTACTTGACCTTATCCACATTGTATTCCAATTGTGTCTCCAGATAGTTTTGTTAGTTTGGTAGAATTTTTATTTTATTTTTTCAATTTTGTGAATATTTATTCTGTGGCTGAAATTTCTCAAAGTTCTGTTGTTGTTGTTTTCTTTTTCTTTTATTTTTCTTATTTTCTGTTTGGGTCCAAGCCAATCTTCTCTACATTTCTCCAACCCCTGACAGTATGATGAAGATTAAATTCTAGACCTGCTCACATCATAGTTTTAGATCTAATAAGTTTGGGTTAATGTAGGGGAACAAAAAGAAAAAAAAATGAAACTCTTAAGATTCCTCGTCTTAACTGGTCTCCTAATCCCATTCTGACAAAACCAGGAAAATAAAATCTAAGTGTGCAGTATCAGAGAGTTATCTCATGTAAGAGTGGCTTTTGTTTTCAGATTTTTCATGTATTTCTAGGTCTATGATCTCTTTTCAGTTTTGCCTGGTTGCCCTTCCTTTTCCCTCCCCAAGTTTTTTTCCTGCTTACTTCTTTCAAGACAACTGTGTGTGTGTGTGTGTGTGTTTGTGTGTGTGTATGCATGTGTATATTTAGCATTTTATTCCCTGAAGATAGGCTTAGAATAACCTAGTTTTTCATCACGATAATGAGATGAAACAGAATCTGAGATTCTTTTCAATGGCAACCCTCAGAAAATAAGAAAATTGTGATTAATGGAAAGAAAGAAAAGGACTTAGCTGAAAATTGCATATCAAGCTATGTGAATAAACACAGATAGGATTACTAATAAGAAGACTCCATAGAGTGATGAAAGAAATTTGAAATTGTAAAGATAATCTGATCAAAAAATGATTACTAATAAGAAGACTCCATAGAGTGATGAAAGAAATTTGAAATTGTAAAGATAATCTGATCAAAAAATAGAAAAAGATAATGAGTTTACTAAAGAAATAATAAACATGGTAGGTAAGACATAAAGACAACAGAGTGGCCCAGGATAAATAAATGGTAGAATTATGAGGTGATGTGAATAGTAATGTCAAATTTTTCAGAAATTTTTTCTCTTAATTAGTTAATTAGTACAGCAAACATTTTATTGCATCATTATTGTTATTTTTTTGAGTGGTAAAGGAAAATAAGATAAAGTCTTCAGTCTTTATTTTAGATCTAATAGATAAAAAGTGGGCAAATCTACAAGTAAATGAACTAAAGAATCATTCTTCCTATGATAAATGTTTGTATATAATACAGAAGAAAATGTTGCTACCTATACTTTCTGATGCTTAGTTTTGAGGTTAGAGGTTAGGAAACAAATATATGCAACAGTGAGAAGATCTATAATTGAAACTATGTCAAGAGTTTCAAAGGCTAAAAAAATATTATTAATTTTGTTTTAGAAAGTCACTGAAGACTCTTTTTCTTCTTTTTTATTGAGACAGAGTCTTGCTCTGCTGCCAGACTGGAGTGTCCTGATGCCATCTCTGCTTACTGCAATCTCCGCCTCCCAGGTTCAAGTGATTCTCCTGCTTTAGCCTCCTGGGTATCTGGTATTACAGGTTGCGCCACCACGCACTGCTAATTTTTGTTTGTATTTTTAGTAAAGATGGGATTTCACCTTGTTAGCCAGGATAGTCTCGATCTCTTGACCTCATGATCTGTCTGCCTTGGCCTTCCAAAGTGCTGGGATTACAGGCGTGAGTCACCACGCGCGGCCACTGAAGTTTTTTTTTTTTTTTTTTTTCATACTTTAAGTTCTGAGTTACATGTACAGAATGTGCAGTTTTGTTACATAGGTATACAGGTGCCATGGTGGTTTGCTGCACCCGTCAACCCACAACCTACATTAGGTATTTCTCCTAATGTTATCTCTCCCTTAGCCCCCCACCCCTCAACAGGCCCTGGTGTGTGATGTTCACCTCCCTGTGTCCATGTGTTCTCATTGTTCAACTGCCACTTATAAGTAAGAATGTGTGGTGTTTGGTTTTCTGATCTTGTGATAGTTTGCTGAGAAAGATGGTTTCCAGCTTTAACTATGTCCCTGTAAAGGACATGAATTCATCCTTTTTTATGGCTATATAGTATTCCATGGTGTGTATGTGCCACATTTTCTTAATCCAGTTTACCATTGATGAACATTTGGGTTGGTTCCAAGTCTTTCCGATTGTGAATAGTGCTGCAATAAACATACGTGTGTATGTGTCTTTATCATAGAATGACTTATAATCCTTTGGGTATATGCCCAGTGTGGGAATGCTGGGTCAAATGGTATTTCTAGTTCTAGATCCTTGAGGAATCTCCACTGAAGACTTTTAAAAGGGTTATCGCTGGCCAGGAATTGGGAAATAAGACCAGTTTATTCTAAGAAATGATGAAAATAGAGAGTAGAGATAAAGCTTTAAAAGTATTTTATTGCTGTACAGTTACATAGCATTCTCTACCTGGATATAAATGTGACTAATTCTTTTGGCTGACTGGATCAATATAATATCAGTGGTATGTGTATGTCTTAACTACATATACATATCTGAAATTATGTCTCTATACCATCAAAGTAGTGTGAAATACTTTTTAATTTTTTTAATTACAAGCTTGGTATGCCTTATAAGCATCCTCCTACATGCAGTAAGAGAAGAAACAGACTGTATTAAGACTATATTTGAATATACATATTTATGGTTGATATTATCACCAAGGTACCTAAAGAAATTAAAATATCCCATTTTATATATAATTTATTCAATAAAAAATCAATCAGATCTATTAAGGAAATAAATGTATATTAAAGGAGCTGGTAAAACATAAAATATCAGGGAGTATCGGCACATTTAATGTAGGAGTAGTGGTATATTTAATGTCTTAAAGTTTGGTATGGAAAAATATGGCTATGAGTTTTGGGTCTACCGTTTATTTGCTCCATGACCTTGTATATGTTGCCTATATCATTTTATTCTGTATATATTGGTTTGTAATAGGATAATGCAAGTTTACTGCTTGTCATAGACAATAGATACAAGGATGCTTTCGGTACTTCTTTTTACATTTTGGCTGTTCAGCCATGATCCCCTTAGGAAACCTTGCCATGCTATGCGATGTGTGCCTATCTGAGAGGAAGACTTACTGAGGAATCCAGAATAAATCTGCGTACAAAGTATTAGTAAAGTTTATTTTCATAGTAGGCATTTAGTATTGAGTAAAGTAAAAATGGCACTATTATTGCTGTAATCCATTGGACCCTCCTTATGTGGTCCTCAATATATCATATTGTAGCAATAGGATAAGCAACAGAGAATAGCAATATGATAAACAAGGTGTTTCAGAAGATCATTAACTTTGCCATAAAATCTTACCCAGTATTCCTAAATGCAAAAAGCTTCCTAGTGACAATTTATTTTATATTTCATTGATGAATATCCTAAAAGGATGCCTATATCTGTTCTATACTTTCATCAGTCATTAGACAGGCAATGGCATTTGGTACTCATTCACTTTAAGGATGATGCCATATGGGTACAGTGGTAAGAAACTGGTAGCTCCAAAGAACAGTTAGTTATATTCTTCAAATGTGGCCTTTAACTATAGGTTAGTATTGGTTGGAAATTCTCATCATCAATTCTTGTTGCTAGTGTCTTCTCAAAGTACTCTTGGAAGAGCCCTGTTTTTCTAAAATGTAGTATAATATCATAGGAAATGCAGAAACTTTAAGACAGATATTTATTGTGTTAAATATCCAGATCCTGTAATAACTAGCTAGGTAACACATTGATTTCTTTTCTGTAGAAGAGTGAGAACAAAAATTCCTATCTTGCAGTGGTTATGTGAAAGTTCAAATTAATGTACTAAAGAATTGTTAGGATCAGGGTGGAGCAAGATGGCCGAATAGGAACAGCTCCAGTCTCCAACTCCTAGCGCGAGCGACACAGAAGACAGGTGATTTCTGCATTTTCAACTGAGGTACTGGGTTTATCTCACTAGGGAGTGCCTGACAATCAGTGCTGGTCAGCTGCTGCAGCCCCACCAGTGAGAGCTGAAGCAGGGGGAGGCATGGCCTCACCTGGGAAGCGCAAGGGGGAAGGGAATCCCTTTTCCTAGCCAGGGGAACTGAGACACGCAACACCTGGAAAATCAGGTAACTCCCACCCCAATACTGTGCTCTACCAAGGATCTTAGCAAATGGGCACACCAGGAGACTATATCCCACACCTGGCCGGGAGGGTCCCACGCCCACGGAGCCTCCCTCATTGCTAGCACAGCAGTCTG
>NW_012103277.1:947646-977707 GCF_000951045.1 Mandrillus leucophaeus | reverse complement strand
AATTGTTAGCTAGTAGACCCTCAGGAAAGAACAATTATTATCAATATCTTCTTGTACACCCACAGATACTTAAGAGCTCAATAATGAAGAGCAAAGGTACCGAGTATCTTGAAACATCTGGCCAATTCTGAAAGTTTACAAGGGAAAGTAGTGTCTTAAATTTTGAAGAAAATACAGTGACATTTCATGGTCACCATATGGACTACAGCTCAAAGTCATTCACAGTTTCAATATTAAGTTATATTTTTGCAAATCTGAGTTTCTAATGATTGTTGTGATAAAAAGCAAGTACCATATGAAAATCTGTGTAGAACAGGAAATGAAAATAGCACCACCCAACCTGATTCCCAAGTTTTAAGAATTTTGTGTGCCCAACATAGTCAATAATTTTGACAATGTGTAAATACTTATTAATTTGTTTGGTCTTAACTATTTAATCACTTAATAAATGAAACTGTTAGGTAGACTTTTTTTTTTCTTTTAAATCCACCTTGATAAGATTATTAAGACATTAAGGAAATTGAAACCAATAGGGTTTGAAGACTTCTACTTGAATGATTCTTTTCAGCCCTTTATCTGGGCCATATATTTCATCATATATCTACCAATGAAAATATTTGCACATACACCTGCAAAATAGTATAATGATAATTAGTTTATATATATATATACCATTATTACTATTTTATAGACATGTAATAGACATGTAAATGCATAGAATTAAGTTATTAAACTTGAGAAAATATTGTAATTTTGACAAGAAGACAAGTATAAAAATTTATTCTCATTATTGCTAACAGAAAAAAAATGCCAAAAAACGTGTCCATCAACAGAGAAAAAAGTAAGTTGTCACATATTCTGAAAATGGTACATTATTTGACTATAAAAGGAAATGATAATTAATTTTAGATTTTCACCAGGTTATATTATAAAAACTGTGATAAGTCTAATATAAACAACCACATTATTTTCGAACCTACTTGATAAAGGGAACATATGATATTACACCATTAATATAATAGCTCACATGTATTTTTTATATATTTTTGTAGAGAAGTTTTAGTTCACAACAAAATTAAGAGAGGCACAGAATGGCCCATGTAACCCTAGTTCCCACATGTGCGTAGCCTCCCCAATTATTAACATCCCCAACAAGAATGGTATATTTGTTATAATTGAAGAACCTGCATTGACACGTTATTATCACCCCAAGCCCACAGATTACCTTAGGACTCACTTTTGGTGTTGCACAGTCTATGGGTTTGGACAATGTACAATATATATCCATCATTATAGTATCATACAGAGTATTTTCACTGCTCTAAATATCTTCTGTGATCCGCATATTTAACTCTCCTCCTTCCGCATGTATTTTTAAAATAAAAAGTATAAAAATCTTCATGGAAATGTAAACATCAAAGGAAGAACAGAGATATCAGGGAACATGTTCCTAGAGTGAAGTATATAGGGAAATTTTTATTTATTTAATTTTCTTAGTTATTTTTCTATTTCTGCATTTTTTACCATATTTTCACATCTTTTTGTTTTTAAAAAGCACACACATTATTTTGAAAAGACTGTTTATTATATGTGCTTTTGTCAGTAATGTTATAATATAAAAACAATGATAAATTTTTAGATGCTTTTCAGTCTAAGATTTTCAATTTAAGCATGTAAAAATTCATTATTGCTTTTATATTACAGAGTTACTGACAAACGTACATACGATTTGGAGAATTTTGAGTAATATATATATATTTTTTCTTGGTGAAGTGGTGTTTGCTTATTTTTTATAGCATTATTGATATTTGATTTCATTGTATTTTTTCCAGACTCATTGTAAGCAAAATAATTTGTTTAGATAAACTATTAGCTATATTAACCTGGTAGATAAAAATTGTAGCACACTACCATAAACTAAACATGAATAAAATATAAGGATGCTTTTAGTATTTGTTTCAATGTTTTAGACGACCTTCCATGCTTAGAAAACCTTGACAGTTTTATGTGATACATACTTGTCTGATAAGAATCACTACTGAAGGCTCCAGGGTCAATCCACATATGAAATATTAGTAAAACTTATTGTTTTCATAGTAGGCATTGTTGTTAAGATAAAATGTGTGTAACTAAATGCTATGATATTTTCCTCCCATGATGCTATATCCTGGTCACATACCCTGCGCTCGAAGACATTGCTCGAGATCACAACAAAAGTGTCATTGAAACTTCTAATGAAAACCGATAGACTCAGTTTAAAAAATTCAAAAGCTTATTTCATTAGGGAAGGGACTCTATTTAACACTTCGGATCATCATATATTTTATGTTTCCCCTTGTTTTGTTCTAGGAAGGGCACAGTGAAAGTTATACTTTTACAGGAAATGATAAAATAGCATATTCTGTAAAGCTGCATTTCTTTGCAATTAAAAAGACAAATCTTGCTACTTTTTGGAAAAATAAGATAGGTGCTTGAAAACTTTTTCAAATTGTTCTTCATATACTTTCCCATAAAACCAAGGGACTCTAGATAATATTTTACTTCAGAAATTCAAAATTGATAATCCCTAAACTGCCTAAGAATCTATGAAAACAAGATTTCTTCAGAAATATAAGTAATTTGAGTTAAAGAAAGCATGTGATATGCTTTTAATATAATTCACTAAATGAAACTTCTTCAGTGCTGTCAATCAAATAAAATGGAGCATGCGATTCATAATTATAACTGTCTATTTTTTATAAGATGCAGCTTTAATAGCATTTATAATTAACTATACTTCATTAACATGAAGAAGCTGATCAGACAAATTTTAGTGAAATCCACTATGTGAAATATACATATGGATATATCTTATTTGGGCTAGTTTATATGTTAAAATAATTAAAAAGAGTCTATTAGGCTTTCCAAAAACCTGACATCATCAATATTTTATCAGGAATATACATCTAATAATTAGCTAGTACATGTAACTACCTGAAAGCAAAAAAAAAAAAAAAAAAAGAAAAGAAAAAGAAAAAACACTAAATAAATAACATTCTGTTAAAATAACTACTCAAGATTGATATCTCCTTAATTTCTAGTGTATTAATTTGCTAGGGCTCCTATAACGAAATACCACACACTAAGTGGCTTAAATGATGGAAATGTATTGTCTCACAATTCCAAAGGCTAGAAGTCCAAAATCAAAGTGTCAGCAGGGCTGTGTCCTTCTAAGGGACACAGTGAGAAAAATCTACTCCATTTTTGGTCGAACTTGTGGTGGCTTCCTGGGACTCTCTGACATTCCTTGGTTTGTAGACGTGTCACTCCAGGCTCCGCCTTCACCTTCACATACTGTTTCCCTGTGTCCAAATTTCTCCTTTTATAAGGACATCAGTCATTGGATTAGGACCTACTCTAATGACCTCATCTTAACCAATTACATCTTTGAAGACCCTATTTTCTAATACAATCACATTCTTAGGTCCCGGGAGCACAAATTTAACATATGAGTTTGGTGGTTGGTAGATAAAGAATTCATCCACAACATCTATAATAGTAATCTATGATTAAACTTTGTATGTGGGGGAGAAACCTCTCTGGTGGTCAACTTACATTCCTTCTGCTGCACACTTATATATTTACTTGCTTCATTATGTTTCTGTATTATAATAATTATTTGCAAGTCAAGCTTGTCATCTCTCAGGCTATGCTTTCCTCAGAAACAACTCGTGTCAATTTTGTGGCAGGAGAATGTTGGCATAAGTTGTTTATTATTTGCTCTAATCAGGACAATTGTTAAGTTTTTATAAGAGGGGTCTGTGGATGTCTGATGTTGATATAATACATGAAACTCAAGAAAAAATATACTTATGCACATTACAAAAGGGTCTTAAAGCTTTTGTAACTATATTGTTGAGCCCCATTGTCTAATATACTGTTTTCTGGTAGCCATGGTATTCAATTTACAGTCTAATATTATTGCTTGTAACATTAAAGTAGTTAAATGTACACATATATTTATAAATAGTATTTACTAAGTATAAATACTTTCAATGATCCTTTGTAAGTGCTTTGGATAACAGAATTTATTTAAACTTGAAATATCTGTAGAGGTAAGTATTATTATTATCTTCATTTTATTGATGGGGAAATTGAGGCACAGAGCTTTTCCAATGAGTTACTTGTGTAATAAGCGTCAGAGACAGAATGACAACGCAGGTAGATGCTCCAGAGCCCCTTGATTTAATCATAACACTAAGCTGTCTCTGCATTTCTTAACTATGCTCCACATAACATGCTTCTAACAACATCCTTTTGTTTTATGCATTACTATTTTTATGCATTACTATCTTTAGGCTTTGCCCACTTACACTAAAAATCCAGCTGTTTTTAACCTCATCGTTTTAACCTCAGCAAACTGCCATTTTTCCACTCCTAAGACTTTGAACATTTGTTCTCAATGAGGTTTACTTAAAACTTTTCTAGATAAAGATTTACGCTCTAACTACAACATATCTTTCTCAAACAGCCACTTCCAAGTAACAAGTAAGTAAAAAAAATGCCTGATGAAAGACAGATTCTTTCCTTTGGAATATGTTGAATTTATTTTATGTTAGATTCTGAAATTTTATGCAGCATAACACTAAGAGACATTACATACTTCTCATCTCCTATTAGCACAGCTAATAATTTTTCTATAATTTAGTAAATACTTTTATGTCATCCCCCAAGTGTTTGGCCTTTTCCAATTAAACTTTGAAGCCAAAATCATTTTGTTTCAGTCAAATTATCTTACAGTGAAGATGTGCTTTCTAGTTTAGTTGGGTGAGGATTCTCATCTTTCCAAATTTTCCATATACCATATTTTTACCCATTGCTTGCCCAATCTCCATGACATTTATAACTTATCAAAAGTTAATTGTATTTTAAGCAATATGTCCACCTATGTATTTGTATTTTTGTATTTTGTGTGTATTGTAGATAATTTTCTACCTAAACAATTTAATATTTTACCACATTTTAAAACTAATTAGTTCATGTAAATACATTTTCAACTTCAGTTATCTTTATCCTTGCTTTTCTATAATCACAAAGTAGATTAAAAAGGTTGCTTAATAACAAAATAATATTCACTGTAATGCCTTAATGGTTAGTTTATTTCTCTAAGTTTAATTCTCTAAGTTTATTTAATTTTTAAAGTATCTTTATAAATGCTCTACTTTATTTTTTTCAAATTTCAGACACATTTGGTTATATAAATTACAATGACAGTAGAGAGCTGAAAGTCTTATCTCAAGACAGAAGAACCAAATATTTTCACAAAATATTTTATTTAATTCAGTTTGAAATGAATCTTTTCCAGAGTTCTCCCTTCTTTTTCACTCAAAAATTGCAATTATCTAAGAGGAGACAAGGACACGGTCTTTCTGTAAGACAATAACTGGAATGAATCATATATATCTCATTGTTTTCTTTTTTTCCCTTTTTCTTGCTGTAAAATGATATTAATTAGAGTTTTAGAGGTGTAATTAATTTGCTATAGTAATTTTTAAGAAAAAAGTAATTTGCACATCTTTTCAGAGATAATATTGAAGTCAGAATTATTTTAAAAATAAAGTGTGTAGAAGCAGAAAAGGTAACTATTGAGTACTGAGCTTAATACCTGGGTAAGGAAACAAAGTGTACAATAAACCCCTGTGACGCTTGTTTACCTACGTAACAAACTGTCACTTGTACCCCAAAACCTAAAATAAAAGTTAAAAATAAATAAATAATTAAAACGTGTCAAAGGTGAATTTAATTATGATTTTAAGATAATACTAAAAAGTTCATATTTATATATACATAAACAATGCAGGCACAAAAATTAAAAATTTAATCACTAAATTCTTTTTTTTTTTTTTTTAATTTTAGAATCAGGTGGGGTACACGTCCTGGATTGTTACAAGGGTATATTGGGTGATGCTGAAGTTTGGGGTATGATTGAATCTGACACCCAGGTAGTGAGCATAATACCTTATAGGTAGTTTTCAGCCCTTTTCCCCTCTCTCTCTCCTAATAGAGTCCAGCGTTTTTTGTTCATTTCTTTATGTCCATGAGTACCCAATCTTTAGCTCCCACTTTATAAGTGAAAACATGCAGTATTTTATTTTCTATTTCTGCCTTAGTCTATTTAAGATAATGGCCTCTAGCGGCATCCATGTTGTTGGAAGAATATTATTTCATTCTTTATTATGGCTGTGTAGTATTCATGGTATATGTGTACCACATTTTCTTTATCAGATTCACTGTTGGTGAGCACCTGAATTGATTCCATGGTTTTGCTACTGTGAATAGCATTGCAATGAACATATGGGTGTATGTACTCTTTTGGTGGAACAATTTATTTTGCTTGGATAAGGGGATTGCTGGATTAAATGTCAGTTCATTTTTTTTTAAGAAATCTCCAAACTGTTCTCCACAGTGGCTAGATTAATTTACATTCCCACCAACAGTGAGTAAAGGCCCCTTTTCTCCACAACTTTTCCAGCAAAGTACTCTTCCTTATTGGCCTTGGCAAGTAATTTATGGCTAAGTCCTCAAAAGCAGTTGTGATAAAAACAGAAATTGATGTGGGACCTAATTAGGCTGAAGAGCTTCTGCACAGCAAGAGAAACTATCAAGAGAGTAAACAGCTAACCTACAGAATGGGAGAAAATATTCACAAACTATGCATCAACAGAAGTCTGATATTCAGAATCTATAAGGTACTAAATTCTATTTGAATCTTGTTTTTTCAATTGTAGAAAATCCTTCATAGTTTTATTTCTAGGTCTTTCAATAGGTCTTGTACTATTTGCTAAATCTCAAGACTTTTCTTATTGCAGGTTACCAGAGGAAATATAGGGTTATTTTAATTAGGCAGAAATCATTTTAAAACAGCAATGACGGTGTACTAAATAAGAGTGAGAAATTAGAAAAAAATTATAATCAATCAAAATTATTATATAATTTTGTTTTACAACTCTCTTTCTAATTATGCTATGTACTATTGAACGATTTGAAAACCATAGCAAATATCATGTATTTAAAAAATCTAACTTATGTATGTGGTCTTACCTAAATGTACTTCCATCATTGAGAGAAAAGTGCAAAATATTAATGCATGTTACTTTTGAATTCTATTAAAAATTCATAGTACTCTAAAGCATTTTATTGTGAGAATAGATTTTTATGGTTTCAGGCTAATTTTTAGGGAAAAGTTACAGGGTTTACTTACGTTTTTTCAGAAATAGAAAAGTCCAAGATCCCTGAATTAGTGTTCTCCAGAGAAATACATGGACCTTGGTCAATATATGTATGTGTACACGAAAGATATTTATTTTAAGGACTTGATTGACACAATTATGGAAACTGGCAAGTCCAAAATCTTAGGGTTGGCTGGCAGTCTGGCAGCCCAGAGAAGTGCAAACACCATAGTTCAAGTACAAAAGGGCATCATGTTAAGACTCAGGAAAGAGCCAATGTTGCAGTTCAAGTCCAAAAGTCATCAAGTTGCAGATCCAGAAAAAAAAAAAAAAAATGCTTATATTGCAGTTCAAGTCTGAATGCTGTCTTCTGCAGAATTTCCTCTTGCTCAGGGGAGGCCAATCTCGGTTTCTTTCAGGTCTTAGACTGATTGGAGGAGCTCTACTTACATTATGTAGGCAGTTGCTTTACTTAAAATCCACTGATTTAAATGTTAATCTCATCCAAAAATAGCCTCACAGAAATATCGAGAATAATATTTGAGGAAATATCTAGGCACCGTGGCCCAGCCAAGTTGATACACTGAATTAACCCGAACAGTCAGTATTTGGCACAGGTCATTTGCTGCAAAGTGAATGTTTCCACATATGCCCTCTTACTTTCTACAGCTTTACCTGCAAATTTCCTTCATTCCAGACTATGTTAATCTTTGCCTTTTCCTGTATCTCCACCTCTATTATGCAGTTTATCTGCCCTTGTAATCATCCTGCTCCTGATTTCCACACATTCATGTTATGCTTTGAACTGTGTTTGCAAATTTAAGGCTCAACTTTCACCATACAAATACATTTGACTAATTGAACCAATTTCTGATCATTTCTCACTTCTCTGAATACATTTTTGAATTGTACCATCTCACTCAAGAACATTTATTACTTTTCATTTCTAATACTTTCACATGTAAACATGAATTGAAATTAAGATGTGTTAGGGAGAAAAAAATCAGACATGCCTCACATCTCTTTTTAACGCCACATAAAACTGGTACAGAGACAGTATACAGGCTCTTCTGAGTGAATATTTTTGAATGAAACTTTACAAAGTTAGTTTTAAGAAGCTAGACATTTTAAACAGCCTGCAAATTTACGCATAACATCCATTATAGATATCTCACATTTTCACTTACATTCCCATCTTTCCTGTTTATGCATGCTACACATAATCAGGTGGATAAAACTAATATTGCAACTCAACTTGACTCAATTAGTTTATATCCCTACATATTTGAACAACAGAGAAGTATGCAATAAACACATTCTCTAAAATTTTCTGCTTAGACTATTTATACTAGTTTGATATAATATATGATCTTTACTTTCATGAAACAGTATCATTTTTATTCTTATCTGTAATCTAGTGTATACATCATTTGATATGATTTTCTTTATGCATTATTTTCTTTTTATAATTGAAATCATATAAAATAATTCAGAGAGAGTTTCCACTAAATGAAGTTGCATATTTTGGTCACAAATCTTAAAATTAATTAAAACTTCAGTATGCTTAATGTCACATATAAGCTGTGGCAGAGAAAAGATGTTTATCAATCTACAATATAAAAACTTTGTGTCTCCTTTTATGTTATCATGTTTTAGAAAAACATTTATAAAATTTAGTTCTAAAAATTATTATGCTATGAAATAAGTAATATATTATTATAGTTTATTTATACTGAATTTGTAATACCTGTTGTACTTAAATTATTTTTCTCTATGCGACTACTTATAAAATATTTGTCTCCTATACACATATATACACACATACATACTTTTTGTGTATATATATGTGTACATGTATGTATATAAAGTTTATATATACATACTTTATACACATACAATAGTTTATACACATACATTCACTTATCTATGATTAAATTATTGTGTATACACATACACATATGCATATATGTATGTATAGTATATATACACACATATACACACATATATGTGTATACACATATGTGTATGTACTATATATACACAAATATATGCACACACATACTTTATACACATACATATATACCTTAATTTACACAAACAGAAAGAAATATACACGCATAAAAGTGGAGAGGGAATACACAGAAAGTTAAAATCCTGAATGTTGATTTTAGCTTTTACATTTTCTTTGAACTCATTAAACTACAAAGAGAAACGTATTGCCAACACTTGATTCAAGTCTAAGCGAAATATATATTTCTCTCTTTGAAGACATATTTGGGCTTCAATATGATGAATAAAGCTTGTATAAGTAGAGATTTAATCCAAAAAGTATATATTAATATTCATTCTTCTGCAAGATGTATATCATCTGTAGTTAATTTTAGATTATATGTTCCCATTATTTTTAAAGAAATAAACACTTTTATATTTGAACTTTTTATTTCTTTCTCAAATGTGGTGTAAATATTCCTACCTCTTCAGGTTAGCTGGTGAATGAGTCATTCTCAATATGTACGTATTGATCAGTTTATTATTAATGCTTTTGTTGTTGATTAATGTTTATCTAATTTTTAAAAAGATATCATTAAATTACTAAGTGTATAATTATGTTCTATGTAGATTGATGTGAGTCCAAGATTGGCTGAACAGCCTTTCTTTAATGTTCAGGAATTCATGCATGACAAAAAAAAATTATTGGACTGGGGCCTACCGTTAGAAACTTGCTTTTTCTCTTAAAAAAAAAAAAAATCTGAATGATTCATCTCTGACATATCTGAAATAATTGGCCAGGAAATTATTGAAGTTAATATTTTGCTGGACTTTTGAAAATCCACAAAATGCTTAATATATCTCCCAACACCTCCAGGGGATGTTAGATAACACAATATAGACACACCTGTTAATTTTGCCTTCTATTTTCCCCCTGCCGAAAGTGTTAGAAAAAAAATTGTTTTGAGCCTTTAGAAATTTTTAGAAGTAAAAATTTTGGATCAGAGATAATGATCAGTTTATCATAATAAAGTATAATTTAGGAAAGACTGGACAGATGAACTTGTATTTAAAAAGGAGGAAGCATGTATTAAATATTGATGATAGAATGTGAGAAGAATCAGAGGCACTGTGACTTGTTTAGTACAGGAAACTGGGGAAAACTAGTAAGGCTGGAGGTTGGAGATCAAGTTGTGGCATATGCTCTGTCTGATCGTCATCGGGAGCTTCCAGTTGGAGTATTTTCCCAAGCTATGTGGATGAATAAATCAACTTTTCTGGAATGTTATCTCACCACTTTCTCCTAATGTGGATTCTAAGCAGTTTATAAACAATTTATTTCCACTTTGGGGAAAAAAAAAATTAGAAATCCATATACTTGTTACATAATCTCACAATGATCTTCTAGCAATACCTCTTCTCACAATTGTGTAGTAGTGATTATAAGATTATTTAATATATATTAAAGATATAAGTTGCAATAGCAAATTTTCACAGAAATCAGGAAAAGAGAAAAAAAATAAATGCTTTAAGTAAAATAATTTATTTCGCTCTTCAGCACCACCCATCAGCAGTTACTAACAATAGTTGTTGAAACATTTATCACAGTATTTAAATCACTTGCAATCCGAAGACAATATTTATTTCATATGGTTTCCAAGCCAACATTGCTATAGTTTCTTTTATTTGTTTTCAAGATTGATTTGATGACGAGATTTATAATTTATCTAAATATATCTAAAAAATTAGAAGTTTTAAATATATTCAGATACATTTAACTTTACCTCTGCATTAACATTTTCATATAATTTTAAGATAAGTTATACAGTTTGCTGATAAAGTGACCACCAAATTAATGATTACTTCACTAGTAGGAGGTTTACACCAAAGAGTTAATTTTCATATAAAAAACAATTGATTGCCGTAAGTTTATTTTTAAACAGTTCCATTTTTCATATTTTTATAAAAGTGTGATGCCTGACACATATTGGGCACTTGACATTCACTGAATAAATGCATGTTGTTGGTAATAGGAAGACAGGTACATTATAGACCATGTGTTGGTTTAAGAATCTGGGCCTAAAGGATACGCGTGTATAATTATAGTAAAAACTAAAACTAATTTCTACTCATTAAGGTGTGATTTTTATCATTTCCCATTTTGAGGAATTGAATCGATTTTATAAAGTTTTTATTTTTTCTGATAGATTAATATCCTGTAAAACTATCAAATATGGGAACACAAATAGTACTATAGGTCCAAGACATTTGGAAATATGTTAGACCTCTGTATTTAAATAGCAAAGAAAAAAAATTTACTAATCTTTTTCAAAACACATACTAATGCTACAGCTGAGAAAAGTCCATTTTCTAAAAAAAAGAGATATTAATCTTTTAGTGTTTTCCATATAAACTTGCAAATAGGGCAAAATCAATTAAAGTGAATAAAAATCTGAGGTGAGAAAAATAAGGTAGAAAGCAAAACAAATCTTACAGTAAAATACTGGATAAAATAGCAGCAGGTTTGTCTTCTGGAACAGGATGCAAATGACACCAATTTGCTCCTCAAATTACCTAAGATCCAAGAGGGAAAATGCTAGTGTGCATAGCGAGGAGTCATCTTTTATATTCTAAGTATGATTTGCACTTTTATGCAACTTCCTAAACAAGGAAAGTCAACATACCTGTAGCAGAGCTTTTTGTAAAGTTTTTATTCATTGTTTTCATTATTATGCACTTTTGACTTTGTATTACTAAGGTTTCCTTAGCCTCACTTAAGAGTGTCTTAAGTGTTTTAGATGGCCACGCTCATCTGTATGTATAGTTGAGCCTGTGGCTGTGGAAAACAAAATTAAGGTAGCTGATGTGTTCATAGATAAATTGGGTGAGCATAAAGACTTGGATATAGTTATAGCATCATATAATTAGGAAATCTATTTTGCATTCTCTTTTATGGATTTTGAATCATTATAGTATACAGTGATCAGAAAATGTCTTTTTCAATGTTTTTCTTTGGGGGGTGGTCATGGTGAGAATATGAAATGCAACATTGAGAATAGGGATCTTAAAATTCTCAGGCTATATAAACAGTTAAGTTGATGGAGCTCTTTCCCCGCTAACAGCTACCCCTTATGATTTCTGTGAAAAGTGAATCAAAATGATAACATAATTTTAAGAGTGAATCTTTAAGCAAATTAATAAGCCAGAATTGAATATTGGTCAAGTAAGAGACAATTAATGTATCTATAGTAAAATAAGAATATGTAATTATATATTTTAATGTATGTGATCCCCAGGGTTTGTATTTACTGTGAATTTCTGCAAATGTCTTCATTATTTTGAAAAAAACATTTTGAAGTGAAAACAGTAAGTACAGAGGCAAAACAGAAGAATGAGAGAGAAAATGTAATCATTGGAATCATTAACCTTAGAAATAATTTTTTCCCTTTAGGCTTTATAATGATTCAATCTATATGTTATTAGGACCTCTTATTAGCAAATTCAATTTCTAGCTGGGTGTACTTCAGAATACGTTGTCTCTGCGCCTCCTATAACCTGAAATTTTAACTTTATTTATCAAGTATCTAAATATACACATATACATAACATTAATTTCATGAATCATAATATAAAACTACTCCAGGGCCAGTTGCGGTGGCTCACGCCTGTAATCCCAGGACTTTGGGAGGCTAAGCGGGGTGGATCACCTGAAGTCAGGAGTTTGAGACCAGCCTGGCCAACATGGTGAAACCCCATCTCTACTAAAAATACAAAAAATTAGCCGGGCGTGGTAGTGGGGGCCTGTAATCCCAGATACTTGGGAGGCTGAGGCAGGAGAAACACTTGAACCCGGGAGACGGAGGTTGCAGTGAGCAGAGGTCCCGCCACTGAACTCCAGCCTGGGCAACAAGAGTGAGACTCTGTCTCAAAAAAAGAAAGAAAAAAAGCAAAACAAACAAAAAAAATCTACTATTTTATAATGTCACCTTCTACAACAGAAAATAAATGAGATAATATAAATACTCTTAGAAGGAAAGATGCATTTCTGCTGACTTCCTGAAGACGATCAATCAGACAACCCACAGCTTAGCTTGAAAACACAAAACCGCTTGTGGTCATGAGCAAGACTTTTCTGAGTCAGATAAAATAAAAACTCAAACTCGTGTCTCAATTTGCTGCATGCTCTCAATGCTGCTTTCTCACAATTCTTCTGTGCCTATTATTTTCCCTTTTAAGAAGTTCCTGAATTGATTGTGTTGTTCATTATCTCTTATGTCTTTATTTTTGCTTAATTTCTACAATGGGTTTACCCTTCTTGATTTCTTGAAGGAGATTCTGTACTGTTTTATTAAGCTCATTTGTTATTTCTCATTTCCTATAATAATTTGCCAGGAACAAGTGGGTACCAAAAATATGGCTTTTTATTTCCAAAAAAAGTAAGCCCTCATATTTACACATTGTTTATCTTAGCTTGTATTTCTTAAACATTAAATCCTGAGTCAATGGTTCTTAATGACAACTTTCTTCTCATTTGTCATTTGTGATTAATTCGTGACTTCAGTTTCGGGAGTCATGGTTTTCTCCATGTGAAAAATGTCAATCAAAATTGCTAAAATCTTAGTCACTGTTTATTCATCATTCTTTGATTAGCTGTTCTCCTACATTATTATTTCTAGACTCAGGGGCTCTTATATTTATTTATTCATTCATTTCTTCATTTATTTGTATAAAAGGCCTTTAACATTATTCTGGACCCTGTTAGGTAGTATTATTTCTCATGTTGTTGTATTTTCCTTACATTCGTGTATATATTTCATAGGGAAATTTTGACCTACATATTTTAGTTTAAATTGTATTAAACTGAATCTTACCATATGGCTTATCAGTATTAGAATGTGTTTGTTAGTATACTGCTTTCCATTCTAAACATTCAAAAACAGTGTTGTTTTTATGAGCATCTAGTCTACCATAGCCTAATTCTAATTCAATTGGTTAAATGGTTGGTTTAAGGATTACTTCTTTTCGTCCGCTACTGCACAGAAATACATATTTTTTTTTCCTAAAACTCTCATAGCATATAGCATACAGAACTGGCTCAGATCTAAAAACTGAAGATTGTTGTATTTTTAAGGGTTACATTCTATCTTGTTTCAAGTAATTATGTTAAGCTATTGGCTTTTGAATATTCATTTTTCATAATTTTATCCTAAATGCACACACATTGTGCCTGACACAGAGACAGATTTGTTCTTTATTACTCACAGTAAATAATGAGTGCATTGTCTCCCTCTTTGTTCTCATGCTTACTGCTGGGATGATGCAATGAGAATTCAATGCAATTCTCCCTACAAAAGTAGCCAGGTACTCTATAGGCAAGCCAGGTACTCTACAGGATAAAAGTATGCTCTGCTTACAAGGGGGAGGAGACAGTTTTCCCAAACTCCACCTGAAAAGATCTCTTTGGAAAAGTAATGGACCTGAGTCTTTATTCCAAACTTATAGTATGTAAAAAGATTTTCTGTAGTAACCAGAAAGCTGAATGTGTCTGAGTTTTTAGGGCATGAAGACAACTTCACATTCAGTGGCTTTATTCCTTTTGACATATAAATACACAGAGAAATAACTCTCTAGGCTCTTTCCCTCAGGGGCTTAACCTAGGGACCTAGTACAGGGTGTAACCATTTGGCTCTGTCTGGCAAGTAAGAGAAAAAAATGTTCATCGCTTCAAATCAATGGAATCTATTAGACACATGTCTAAAGATCTAATTCTCATAGTATGTGAAGTCTCAAGAGACTAAAATCTTTTGCAGTAGCAGGGATTTTATTTCCTGTATTTCCTGATATAGAGAGAAACTCATATAACTTCAGGGCAATTTTCAATCTGTACATCAGACTTTGCTTTGTAAAAATATACCCAAAACATAGCATACAACATCTGTACGTAGGCTATGTCATGGCTTCACCAATCTACATTGATTTTGGCTAATATTTGTTGAACTTAGTTATGTATCTGCATTTTGCCTGGTTTTTCATGTGTTCTCTATTTTCTCCTGAAGCCAGAAGTTTCGTAGAGGTAAGTCCTTCTCATGGCAGTGGTAGCATCACTGGGTGACAAACAAAAATTCCTCAAATCATTTGTATTTTGAGCCTCTGCTAGATATGGGCACACCATCACTTTCACCATTTTTTCATGGCCAAAGTAATTTAAATGGTTGATCCTTGCATAAAAGGCATAGCACTGAAAACTTATATGGCATTTTCCCTGGAAGGGAGCAAAATGGGATATGAATTTATATGCAATATAGTAATGTAGATATTTAGGGGATGGTGTCAGGTGGAGAAATTAGAGGCTTTGCTCGCAAAGAACCAGTTTTTGATGTTTAAATTAGATTTCGGAGAAGTAATCCTCATGGATAAAAATAAAGAGATGGCTGTGGTGATGTTGAGCGACAGTACAGCAAGGATATTTGATTCTTCCGTCATTTGTGTTGTATGCACGTATATGTGGTTATATTATTTTTTCAGACACATTTGTCATAGATCTAAAATGAGGTTTTTAAAATGCTATGAATATATACACCTATTATGTACCCACACAAATTTAAAAAATAAAAAGTTCACATATGTTTTAAAGTGTACAAAATTAAAGTAACAGCATTATGATTCGGGAATAAATATATAAATGTGCAATGATGAGACCATTTATACAAAGAGAACTCTGACTGACAGCCTCAACAACCAGCCCAGGAATCCAATCCACAAGCTATGCAGCAATCAGCTCCAGAGTGTCTACACTTGGTCTAACTGACTTGAGTTCATTTTTGCTCCCTGCCTCCAGTTTTCACTTCAGGACCACCAAGAGAAAGCCAAATATACTGCACTAACCAATCACGTAAGATTACCTTCTTCTACTCTTAGCTTCCAGACATAAGTCATCTCCACCTTCCCCAAGACAGCAACCTTCAATCAGAGTATATCTGATGGCTTCCCTTTTTTATGCTATAAAGTTTTCTCAATTCTCTGTCTGCATTTGAGTTTTTTCCAAATCAAAATGATGATGCCGACTCACTTGCAAACTGAATGAATAAATAACCTTTGCTTCTTTTCACATGTGCGTAGTCTTCATTTATTTCCACAATATATTATCAAGACATATTTAAAAAAACAATAAATTTTTTCTTGCTTCAGAAAATCAAATTTTAAATGTAGTTGTGCAGATTTAAAAAAAACAACAGGTGAAAGTTATGCCAATAGAAGATGGGATGGGCATTTTAAATAGCATATCACCTTCTTATATATTCAGAATAAGTCTTTCCTCCCATCCAATCAGACTTCACTGCAATTATACATTCTTGTAATTAAATGGCTGTCTTAAATTGTTGTAATGGTATCATGACTTGGAAAACTTTCTTTTACTCTTTAGTGTTAAATTATTTGTTGTGGATATCTACCAAAAATAGCACAGTTTATGGAATCTTTCTCCAGAATATCTTAATTGTAGACTACATGAAATAACTTACTCCCAAATTTTCATTATTTCACAACTATTCAAGCTAGGGCACAACTCACCATAAGCAATAAATAACTAAATTTGACTCACAATGATACATGAAAAGTTGTCTAGATCATACTTAGGGCAAAATCATAAGTTAGGCACAAAGAAGAGATGGTAACTTCTTGCATTTTTAAGGACTTTTGAAGGAAGAGGTTTCATGGCTATAAGTCACTCTAATATGTAAATAGCTCTCCCTAACAGGGAAAAATTATTTGTGAAACTCTTTGTGTTGTATGTGAGAATGTTGACTTTGAGTCTAATACAGAAATAGAGATAGGTTAGACATCTTTGTCTATGCCATTGTTATGTGCTAACATTTGTGAAGTAGGGAGTCAACTATTCTTGTTTTTCTTTTCCATGACTAGGGATTCTACTTGTGAAATATTTTACTTAAGTTATTATTTCTTCTCTGAAATATTTTTGTGGGTTTCTTGAATTTATAAGCCTTGAACAGACACAGCAATTTATAAATAAACTGTTAGAGGCTTAATAGAAATTATCTGATATTTTACTCTTCAATAGCATATTTTGCAGACTACTGCTGCACATTGTAAACAATGTGACTTGATTAAAATATTTTGTGTGCAATGTATATATGTATAGACATATACCTGCAATGTATATAGGTACTATATATATATAACTTTTTAATAGTGTCTGTGTCCCTTTTGGAATTGGATATAATACAAAAGAGATATTTGTTTTCTATTAATTGCTGTCTATGTGCAAAAAAATTTGTTACAGCTATGGCTTATGGAATAATATACATTGAAGATAAAGTAAATATTCTTTCAGTATTCAACTTTTTCATATGTACGGCCTAAACATTAAAATGTGTTCTCTTAATTTGTCCTGTTTAAACTATTTATATTTTGTTATAGGTGCAAAGGCCAGTGTGTCTTTTGAAAAAAAAAATGCATTTTTAAAATTATGAAATAATTTCAAATGACTTTACAATGTTTAACATGTGTAAAGCTCTTGCAGTAGTACCAAGGGGCATGCTAGTGCTATATAAGTGTTTGCTATTATTATTAGTGTTAGTATGACTCTTATTAAGAACTATTTAGATAGAAATTTCAGAATAAATTTTCACTAAATATAAGGTATAATATCATCAACATTTCAATATTATAACACTAGATTAAAAAGATGCGGTACATAATATTGTTACACCCACTTACAGGAGAATAAAAGTTTCTCACTGCTACAAAACAAAACAAGGTCTATATCACAGTGGCTGTGGTCATTGTATTTAATCTTCGATGGTTTGTTCACAATTATTTTTATCAATCTCTTCAGAATACAATTCTTTCTTTAAAGTGAAAAGATTGCATTTGAGGTTGTATAATTGGTTTCTACTCATTTGTAGTTAGGCTACATAGTATTAAAAGAAAAACAACTTTTTTGCAAACTTTTTAGCAAAGAACAAGAGATATTACTGGCCCTTGCTTGATACAATAATTGGGGCCCTTGAAACTGTTATTGCCTTTGTTTATTTGCTTGAGTTTTTAAATGTTTGTTACTAACTGTGGTATAAATGCTAAGTATCCTAGTGGGCATGTTTGTATGTCATACCTCTGGAATAAAACATATTATGTAATTATATGAGTTCAATTGCTGTAATAATTTACACACCCAAAGCCATGACTCAGAGAGAATGAAGTTTATTGAAAGATCTAAATCCCACCGGAGAAAAAAAGAAAAGGTGGTCTAATGGATGTCAAAGCATTATAGCCCATTATATTCTAGGAATGCTATGTTGAATATCCACCCCACTAAATTAGGACAAATAGTATTAGAAATTCAGGAGGAAAAGTGAGCATGTTACCAATTTTGTGTTTCTTTGTTCTTTTATGGTAAAACCTAGACGTATTATATTATATTTTGCAATTTAACTCACTGTTTTTTACTCTTTTCCTAACTGCAAAATGTAATGTAAACAGTTTAAAATGAATGAGGTTACATACCGACTTGTCCTTGTATTATTTTGAGGCATTACTGTACCCAGGTTATGGATTCTGTTCCATAACACATAACTGTCTTACACCTATAGCAGGTAACAAGTCATTTGAAAGGAGGGAATGCTTTTTTACATATTATCACAATGCAATTTTGTAATCTTATATACTTAATACAATAGGTAATATAATGAACACTTCAGGATTGCAAAATGATAACTTGTATGAGAATGAGTACAATACAAGAATTCTGGCATAAGACTAAAAGGACAGCTTAGTACGATTATGAATAATTCTCGGTAGGAGAATTGAGCCATTTGATGCAATACAATAAAAAACTTGGCTTGCAGACATGGTTATTTGCATTGCTGGAAGTAGATAAGCAATTCTCCCAGAAGGAAATTATTTTTAGAAAGTGTATGATAAAAATAGTAAAGAATTGAATAAGTTAATGATTCATTCAGCAACTCTGGCAATGCGGCATAATCTATAGGTTACATATGTGTTTAGGTAAATAATAAAGAAACTGGGGATACCAAGTTGAAGCAGAAATAGAAGTGTTATATTATTCTTGCAGAAAAAAAAATCGATTCCATTCAATTTAATAATTGAAGCAAATGCAGCAACAAGACCTGATGTCTATCCATTGATTAGTGTACTTAGTTTTCAAATAGGATGCCACAGATAAAATAATGTAAAATTGATAAATGAAAAAGAAAAATGCCTGAAAAGAAATAAACGTGTGGCAACAATAAATCAACAAATTGCACTTCTAATGAGGACATAGAAATAATAGAAAGAAAGGGAAACTGTGGAATTTAAGAATACAATAAGTAAAATTTAAAAATCAACTAAGGTAAACCAACTTTAGATTCGTAATGTCAGAAAAGAATTGATAAATAGAAATTGACTTTAAAAATGTGAAATATAGAGAGAAAAAACAAGTTTGAGCCTAAAAAATAAACAGAACCTCACAGACCTGTAATAAAACATCAAATATTTTAGCATAATTGCAAATGGAGTCCCAGAAGATTGAAAAAAAAAAGAGAAAAGTGACTTTGAAATCCATTTTTCTCTTATTTTGTTTATTAATGGTTAATAAGCATGTGGAAAGATGTTCAACATCATTATTAATTAGGAAAATAAAAAATCTCCAAGAATATATTTCTGTATATTATTAGAATTGTTATGCAAACAAGCAAACAAAGTAAAGCTGTAAAGAAACTCAAATCATTCTATTATTCTGAGGTTAATATAAAATTGCACATCCATTTCAGGAATAGTTAGTTTCTTAAAATGTTAAATATAAATTTACCCTACAACCAAATATATATCCAAGAAAAGACAAGTACGTAAGTGTTTAGAAAGTGTTATTGACAATAGTCATAAAAGTGGAAACAATTCAAATGCTCTTCAACTTGTGGAGGGATAAATAAAATGTGATATATCAATACAATAAAATATTATTCAGCAAATTAAAAGGAGTAACTACTGATACACAGAACAACTTAGAAGAATCTCAAAAATATTATGAATGAGTAAGGGAACTCAGATCCAAAAGATTACACATTGTATGTTCCATTTATATGAAAGCTTTAGAAAAGATAAATTAAAAGAAAAAGAAAACAGATAAGCTCTTGCCTTGAGCTAATAGGAGAAGCAGGGGTTAAGGAAAATTAATACAAGGGAACTTTTGGGGTAAGGAAATATTCCAAACCTGAACTGTGTTTTTGGTTGCACAACTCTACAAATGTATTAAATCATTGAATTTTAAACTTATGATGGATGAACTTTATGTTTTGTAAATCATCCATCAATACAACTGTTAAAAAGTACTGAAATCACCATTAATCAAGAGTATGAGGTCTAAAAAATGGCATTGTCCATGGAGGATGGCATTGCAGTCATAGCCTGTGATTATCCCTGTAGTATACAACATGTAGGAGACATAAAAGCAGTGTCAAATTATTTTAACCTTCTTATTGCTATTACACATGGAAGGTGAAGAGCTGGTGAGTCTTGAAACTGCATACAATGGGCAGTAAAAACAGATGACCATTCCAGAGGAAAGCACAGATCTTTTATTCAGGAGCAAAATACATTTGTTTAAAATTACAGATACAGTTCTATAGAATTATTATATACGGTAATTCAATTTTCCTTAAAAGGATCATGAGAGAAACTTGCTATGTGTTATAAATGCCTCAGCATGGTTCTGAGGTTAATGTATATTGGCTGTAGATAACTGAAGTTAAAACAAATGTCAGAGTTCATTGTGGCCCGATTCCTCTCATTCAAGGTAGAAAAGGTCCTAAAAAAATAAGAAATTTTTGTCTAATTAACGCAGCAGAAAATATTCTTACTTTAACATAGTTTTTCTAAAGAATATTAAGACCATCATATACAATGTAGGCATTGTATATTTTCGCTCTTTCCAAGCAGAAAGCCAGAAACTAGACAAAACACTCATTTTGTCAAACCATTTTATTGCTTCATAGGGACATATTGTACTTATTGCCACTGTAGGTCCAAAATTTTTCTTATTTTAAATACTGAAATTGTCCTTGTCTTTTTTTTTTGTCCTTGTCTTCCCATATTGTAGAAAACGATTTGTTTAAGTTATCTTGATAGGCTTCTGCAGATGACAGAAAATGATATCAACTTGTTTATTACAGAAAATATTTTGTCATAATCTGAGTTTGAATATAGATTTATTAAACATGTTCAGTTGTCTATGCCCAGGGAAGAAAAAAGAAAATCAAATAAATATGTGGGTTTCTGAGTATGTGTATATATTACCATCAGGAGACACCTGCTAGCAATTTTATTACACACTCCACAAATTTTTTTTATACAGTGGTCAGTTATGGCTGCTCAATAACGTTTAAATATATTTTACAAAGAGATATGAAAGACAATGCCAACTGACATGAAACTCAACTAAATAATACTTTTTGGACTAAAAGCCATCTAGGTACTATCATTGCTCAACATAATGAAACTTAATAGAAAACAGTCAAGCTAGTACAGCAAAAATAAAATAAATAAATAAATAAATAAATAAAATAAAACAGACAACAAGTGTGTTTATGCAAACTGTAGTGCAGAGAATGGATCATGTTAGAGAATTCATATGGAAAAAATATGTCTGATTACTAAAAAGGAGGCTCTTTTGATAGGCTATGGTTTATTTTAGAGCAATTAAATACTGAACTAGAGTTGTTAAAGTGTATTTATTAACATCTAAACTATGAAAGGGTCAGTAGATAGACAGTAAGTCATTTGTCTGGTAACAATTTCTCCAGTGCCAGTAGTAACAGGCTCTTGTCTGCATCAAGAAACAAAAGAGATATATAAAGAATCATATGCAGTCAGAAATTCCTGAGTAGTACCCCCCCCCACCAAAATATATATATATATTTTATTTCAGGTAAGGCTGAATCACAACCACATCTGTAGAAAGAAGTAAGCACACTTCCCGAGAGCTCAATCCAGAGGTTCAGCATTTGGGCAGGTTTAGCACATGAATCTTGGAAAAACACTGGTAAAGTGCCTGAAAGAAATATCCTCAGCAATTCCTGACATAAGAGAACATTGATTAGTAATGCAATCCTCATTTACCACCAAGAAAGAAGAAAACAATCCTGCTCTTTGCAAGGGATCAATGAATCCATGGGGGGATAGTGTGAAAATTTTATTTTATTTTTCTTGTTTTGGGCTTGGCTGACAGCTGGCCACAATAAAAAAGTTGGGGAGATACATTCAGAACAAGAGTTTAGATTTGGTGCCCAGAAGTTGATTAATTTGGATATAGTGAAAGGGCTAAACACTGTGCATATGTTCATTCCCTCTTACTGCTAAACCCAATTCCACCAGCCATCAGTATGAGACAAAAGACAATGAAAAGAGAGACAGTCATCCATAGGGGCACTAGACTTAAAGGGAACCAGGTTCAGGAAAAGGGAGTGGGAAGTGACATGATCCACACAGGACATGGTTTCTTCATGGACTATGGATGGGCTGTGTTGCTGAGTGAGAAAACCTGAGCCAGTCATAAGAGAAGGAAGAACCCTCACTTGAAAATCACTTCCCAATTAATAGTTTGAGAGTTCTGTGCCTATAATTTTTGTTATCTTTTTTGGGGGGAGAACAAAACACGTTTAGAAAATCAAAGACAAGGCAATATTAAGGAACAATAAACAAAGACGAGGATATAGAACAATTTTATATTTTAGGGTCCATGCACTAAAATAAAAAGACCAATTAATATTCTAACGTTCAGCACTAACCTTAAAATATATTGTTGCCAGAGAAAATAAATTATAAAATGAGACTGAACTATAAGAATGGTTATTGTTTGGTATTGGCACACACTTGATTTCCTTGCCTTGATTCCTTTTTATTATATAGAGGCCCTTTTTATTTCTGATTGACTGAAGTACATGGAAGATGACAAATTCACTATACACTGGAATTAAGTGTTCTATGATTAGGACTGCAACACAGAAAAAGTTTAAAAGCTTGAGAAAATTTAGTAACATGATTTATTATTGTATGGGCAATAATATGGGCAAGGCTAGGCCTGAATGACATATAATTTCTAAAATATCATCATGTTAATAAGATAGTGGTTAATTTTTTGTTCTGCCACTGTCTCTCCTCTACCATATAGGTAAGCACTCTAGAACACTTGACCTCCAAGGCTGCCAGTAGGTGAGGGAGAGGAAAGATATTCCAAAGATGATTTTATGGCTTGTGCATGGAAAAGGTATGAATCATGTCTATCAACATTTCACTAGCTAAGACAGAGTTATATGACTATCCAACAGCAATGGAAGCTGGAACATGTACTAACTTGTGTACCTGTGAAGAAAAGAAAAGGCACATTGGTGAGGAGCAAGAGCATTTCCAGTTACAGCTATTTTAGAAAAATGTTTGGTTTTAAGAAAATAGGTATATAAACATCATATAAAGTTTAACGGTATATTTTAGTGGAAATTTGGAGCATAAGTAATTGAGCCACAGTAACATTTTGAGTTATAAATTAATGTCAGAGTTTCCTTAATGTTAAAATCACACCAATTCTGCATTCTTTAAGCACAGATAAACAAGCAACTCACATATTATCCTTGGATTCCTTCCACAATATTTTCAGGAATTTCTCGCTAGTAATATTTTTGTCCAAAAAATCCCATTCTACCACTTTCATGCCATCTTTCTCTACTACTGGAGCACAGCACCTCTGGCTGCTTCTGTGTTTTTAATTTCTCTTCTGCTCTCTTGCTCATCATAATTCCATTCTGTAAGTCATATTTTCACGCAGTGGTAATTTGATTTTGGGAAAGAAGCAAATATCTTTCAAAACTGTCAAAAGTCCATGTAAATCAGGTTAGTACTTAACAAAGAAACAATAAAAGCTGGGAGGATACCAGATGTACAATTTTATGGACAACCTAACTTGCCACTGGTGTTCAAATTCTAAAATCCTGCACTCATTCCCTGCTTCACTAGAGCAGGGCACCATCACTGATTGGAGGAGAGAATGGTGCACTCTCTGAGTCCACCCTCGTTTCTCTTCACATGGAACTCTTGTCCTCCAGCTTTTCCTACCTCTGAAACAAGAACAGAAAATTTTCTCACATTACTCTTGTCAAGATAATTCTATGCTTCCTGAAACCAAAATATACCAGGACAACATGATGTACATAGCCTTCAATAATTGATAAAATGGAGCAGAATAATCTCTGAAGACAGAGGTGTCCATTCAAACTTTTGGCCTCCCTAGGCCATGTTGGAAGAAGAAAAATTGCCTTGGCTCACAAATAAAATACAGTAACACTAACAATAGCTGATAAGCTAAAAAAAAAAAAAAAAAAAAAAAAAAAAAAAAAAAAAAGAAAAAGAAAAGAAAACCTCAACAAAATCTCATAATGTTTTTAGAAAGTTTACAAATTTGTGTTGGACTATATTCAAAGCTGCCCTGGGCCACATGTGGCCCACTTGTTGAACAGGCTTGCTTTGAGAGGAAAAACAAACAAACAAACAAAAAAACTTTCAATAATTTTTAAGAAGCATAGATCTATTAACAAATGTATTAATAAATTATATTGTTACACATCCTAGATAATGTCTTTATTATTAGATTTCTAAACGGTTTTAAAAATGTTCTTATTTTGGTTATTTTTACATTTACCTACAACTGAAAAGTAACACATTTGGAAATGAAAATTTAGTGAAATAATTTCAAAGTCTAATAGAAGTGGCAATGTGATGAAATGCTCTACATTAAATAAAATTCTTTTTATATTTGTAAATCTATCTTAATACCTATAGGTTGTTGAAACTATATTTTATTGAGTAATATTCTTATATATTTGGAAACGTCCCATATGTTTAATCTGCAGCAAAGTTTATAAAGAAAATCATAGCTATAACATATTTTTATAAGAATAAAAAATCACAATTTTGAAATTTAAAATATGTTCAACATAATTATAAGAAAACAGATTTGAATAGCAACAAGATTATTTTTATTCTGGGGAATAATTTTGTATTGTATAAATGGTTATAAGATTTATGAAATAAAGTATCAGTTTATTCAATATATCAATATGAGATTCAAAATTTGTGGACTATATCTCAAACATCAAGCTTAATAATGAAAGATATTTCAATTGTATATTACAATGTACTTCTCAAATTCTAAAAGAATATTTGCTGGTAAAGGTACCTGAGTAAAAATCTATTACATGCCATTTTTATAGTAATAGATTACGGGTGAGTAGTTCATTTGACAACAGCCCCAGTCATCAATATTCTGATTACCATGTAGCAAACAAAATTGAAATGTTAGAGCAAACAGTCCAATAATGTATTATTATTTTATTTTTATTTACAATTCAGCTTAATCAAAAAAATAAAAATAAAACAGCTGTCTTACATTTTCTGATAATTTGTAACAGTATTGCAAATATTTATTTTCAAAAAAGTTACACATGGTTATACTTAGTGATTATAGTCATTAGGTTCTATTAGTTGGATTATATGCCAAGCATTGTGTCTAAAGTTTAAGTTAATTCTTTACTTGAGTATTTTATTTTTAAATATTTTAAAAGGGCTTAAAAATGTTTGCTGTTTAAATACTTGGTTTTATATTGTGATTCTTGCCATGACCTTATATAGTTTATCAGATAAATCTTTCTGTCTGATGCCTGAACCATGAGAGGTGAGTATAATATTAATGAGCTGTTTATCTAACCTGTTATTCGATATCCTCTACTTAAATCACCATTTAAGAAATATAATTTAAAACATAAACTTAAAATAAATTTCCCTAAGTACTAATATGTCTTATTTTCCAGTAAACTACATAGCTTCTTAAGCATAGTATTGAGAATAATAGTGAGTTAAAATTATCATTTTTTGTATCTAATTCATAACTACATAATTTTGTGGTATTTAATCAAATTATTCAACCTGATCAAGACGCAATGTCTTCATCTAGAATTAATAATAGTATACATATGCTGAAGATTTGGTAAGTTTTAAATTTAAAACAGTATGTGATAGAACTCTCTAAATTTCAAATACGAATTCAAATGTTAGTAATTATCATATTTGTAATAAATTAAATGATTATGGTTTGCACCAGGCATTAATGAATTGAAGTCCAGTCAGGCTGCTTGTTTCTATCAATAAAATTTAATTGGAACATTGTCATGCCAAATTGTTTACATATTGTCTCTGATTGCTTTCTTGCTACAAAGTCAGAACTGAGTAGTTACGGCAGAGACCATGCAGCTTGCAAAACTGAAAGTATTTACTCTCTGGCTGATTATGAATTAGTTTATTAACCTCTGATTTGTGCTATTAATTATGTAAATGTTTTAGTTTTTGTCATCAAGACTGCTGGACTTATAAATGCCATTAAAACAATAGTGTCTTATGAAATATTAAACCTTCATAAATTCTTATGTCCTATTTTTAAAACCTTCAATTATTACATTGATCTATAAGTGTGATTGTTTTTATTACTTACAACATGTGACTCAGATATCACTGTTAATTAGCATGTATTTTATCACAAGTTCACAGATTTTTTTAAAGTTTGTTTTGTGTGTGTATTTGTGAGATTAATATAAAAAGATCATTGGTGCTTCTTTCTATTCTTATAGGCATGGATGAATGTAACCAAGTTAATAGCATATACATATATAAATATAAATGTGTAAACTTATATATTTATACCTATATATCAAATGTCACATATCACATATCATTCACAGATAGACAGATAGTTATATATGAATATTTTCATGTTTCTGCTGGGAAGTTTTAGTTAAGACTTTAATTTCTGAATTAATTAATTAATTAATTAATGTATGTATGTATGTGCTTACCTTCTTATTTTTGTTTCCAGGGCTGAGGATGGTAGTCCTATCTTCACCTATTTTCTCTTCTTGTCTTCAGTGATACAACTGTCTTCAGGCACTCACACTGCTTCCTATGTATTAAGGCAGCATAGATATCCTATAAGGGAACTGAACATGATGGGGAAGCTGGTTGTTCACCTTCATCTAACTTTTTACGATGTAGAAACAATGAGTTGGTGGAAAATTTTCTGCACCCTTGGTGCTGGGCAGAATGAGCGTGCGAGCGTTATGGATGTGGAAGTCCAATTCACTTACCACCTGCTCAGAGATTTTCACTTCTCTGTGACCCCACAAACTATCCTTTCTTCATTTTGAGCCCTGAGTTATTTCTGGTGATAAACTCAATGCTGTATATTTGGTTTTGGTTTTCTTTGTGGAGAGAGAAGACAGTTTTCTTCTATGCTGCCATTTTGGAACCCTGAATTTATTTTATTAATGTTCTTCCATTTGAATTGAGTTGTGAAAATGTTTGGAATCTCTTACTATTTTATATGCAAAGTACATCTATGTACTTTTCTATAATCAGTTTTGCTATAATCAGTTTGTGCTCTAGCACAAAATATAAGTTCTTATGCAAGACTGTGCACTGAGAAAACTAGAGGGCTTATGGAATAATGTTAAAAACTTAGAAAAACACATTTTTAAAATGCAGAATCCTAATTAAGTGTCCCAGAGTTTTACATATGATCATTTTTTAATAAATCCATAATATATAGAAAATACCTGAAGTTTACCTGTGGAAGGATTACAGGTTGTGAGTTATTCTGAAGTGATGGATGGATGATAATCTGAAATTTGATGGAGTGTTATGCTGTAAGACCATGTGACACAATGGCAGAGGTAGATGTTTAAGAGGTATGGTGTGTGTATTTGTGTCTATGTGTGTCTGTGAATTGATTTGGTTGTGAGCAATTTTCCACATTCATTTAATTTCCCACACATGAAATAATGCATAAGCAAATGTGAAATTTGCATTATTCTAAAATTGTTCATTCGTATTTCAATTGCCTCAGAATAAATTTGTATTTATAAGCAAGTGTTACAGCAGAGCTTAATATACATGGATACCATTTCTCAATCTTTTCTTCTTCGTTTATGCTAGTAAACTGTGATACATCATACAGACATGAACATCTTTCTTCTTTACTTAAGCCTACAGTCTGGAAAAATTTCAAGGCATGATGTCCCAGATTGCCTTATCCAAAGTCTTTACTTCCATACTATCCAGCAACTAAATAGTCTCCTAAGCAGAATAAATCCCTTTGCCCAAAATGAAAAATAATGATAATTTAAAAAGCCATAATAGCAAGTCTTTCAGAGGACCCAGTCTGTAAGATCACAATTTTCATAGCTAAACAAAATAAATCTGTTATATTCCAGTTTCACTGATTTTTCTCTATGATCACATATTATTTATTATTTCTCTATATCTATTTGGAAATATTTATTTGGTAGAATAGTAATTACAAAGTTAAGTGATGTATTAAAATTATATATTGTATTTGCTACAAAAATAAACATTAATTTACAAAATTATATTGACATAAAAATATACTGTATCAGCATTCTTACAAAACTCATAAAGTTTGTTTTAAAAAAAGTCTTGTCCACACTGTGCCCTCTGTTACACAATTTGGTGAAAATAAATTTCTAGAATGTTTAGAAAAATTTCTCATATCCCCAATGTTAGCCTCACATTTGTTCTTCCCAAATCAAATTTAGAGAATGAAATGATGAATAAAGAATCAAAGTTGTGCTCACTTTGGCAGCACATATAATAATATTGGAATGATACAGAGAAGACTAGCACGGCTCCTGTACAAGGATGACACATAAATTCATGAAGCATTCCATATTTTTACACCAATAGACAAACAGAGAGCTAAATTATGAATGAAATCCCATTCACAATTGCTAAAAAGAGAATAATATACCTAGGAATACAGCTAACAAGGAAAGTAATGGGCCTGTTTAAAGAGAACTACAAATCACTGCTCAAGGAAATAAGAGAGGACATAAACAAATGGAAAAACATTTCATGCTCATGGATAGGAAGAATCAATATAGTGAAAACGGCCAGACTGTCCAATGTAATAATAGATACAATGCTATTCCCATTAAACTACCATTGACATTCTTCACAGAATTAGAAAAATCTAATTTAATATTCATATGAAACCAAAAAAGAGTCTGTGTAGCCAAGAACATCCTAAGCAAAAAGAACAAAGCTGGAGACACCATGCTACCCAACTTCAAACTGTGCTAAAAAGCTACGGTAACCAAAGCAACATGATACTGGTACAAAAACAGACACATAGATCAATGGAACATAATAGAGATCTCAGAAATGAGAACAAACACCTACAACCATCTGATCTTCAACAAACCTGACAAAAACAAGCAATGGAAAAAGGGTCCCTGATTTAATAAATGGTATTGGGAAAACTGGTTAGCTGTATGCAGAAAATTGAAACCGGACCCCCTTCCTTACACCTTATGCAAACATTAGTTCAAGATGAATTAAAGACTTAAATGTAAAACCCAAAACTGTAAAAACCATATAAGAAAATTGAGGCAATACCATTCAGGACATAAGTACAAGCAAAGATTTCATGAAGAAAACACCAAAAACAATTGCAACAAAAGCAAAAATTGATATATGGGATCTAATTAAACTTAAGAGGTTCAGCACAGCAAAAGAAATTATCATCAGAGTGAGCAGACAACCTACAGAATGGAAGAAAATTTTTGCAATCTATGCATCTAACCAAGGTCTATTATCTAGAATCTACAAGGAACTTAAACAAATTTAAAAGAAAAAAAAAATCCCATTAAGAAGTGGGCAAAAGACATGAACAGGCACTTTACAAATGAAGACATTTATGTGGCCAAAAACCATATGAAAAAAAAAAAAAAAAA
>NW_012103277.1:941995-945346 GCF_000951045.1 Mandrillus leucophaeus | reverse complement strand
AATATGTTCTACATACTAATTACACATTAAGATTAAAAATTTCAATACTTCCATAAGAAATGTTTTTATTATAAGTAATATCAAATGTGTAAATTGCTGGAAAATATAGCTAAAATACAAAGCTGCAAAACAGCTTATCTCTTAATATAGAGTTATAACTAGACATTCAATTACACATACACTAAAATATTTTATGATCATTTAGTAAATGAGAAAGTAATTATTTTAATTGTACTCTGAGATGTCTTTGCAAATTATAATATCTGCATTACATACTAAAATTAATATTCGTTCCAAATCATTTGGCAAATTACAAATTCAAAGACTTTTACTTCTCTAGCCATATACCTGATTGGAAGATTATTCTATGCATATTTACTTTCTATAAACAAACTAGAAAATAATACTCACGACTTATAGGGATATAGCCACTGTCTGCCAATAAAATGTTAACTCAGAAACAAGGATTTGCAGTTTAGGTGTGCTAAAGAACATAAAAATTTATATGTATTCATTTGCTGAATAATACCAAGCGGTAAACAATTTGCCGTAACTTCAAACTCAACATAATTAGTTACTCAATGAGTTAAGTTCTGAACATTGTATGAGTAGAAAACATTTGAAAATTACCACTAGGAAATTTGGAACATCAACTGACTTTTAGTTTCTATAGATTTCTATTAATAGTAGTAAGTTATGAAATCTGGCATATTTTAATCAGTTAGAGTTTTATGGGTTGATACCCAGATGAAATTAATAGTAAGGACTCTTGAATATTAAAAGTGGTTTATCACTAATACTTGAAGAACAGAGAAATTCATTGATAATTTGTTGCTTGGGGAGTAATCATATAATTTTAGTCCACACAGAAATACTTTTGAGAGGGAAAGGGGTTATTATTAATTCTTGTGATGGAAAATAGGCATAGTCTGTATAGTCCTGGATCAAATAGAATATAATGTTTTACTTTCTACTTGCCATTTGAGGAGTGCTCAGCAAGAAGCCTCATAAACCGCTGTTCTCTGTATTGTCAAGAATTACCTTATGTAGTCATCCATAACAATTACAGTTTGATCCCATCTTTAAAAGTTTTTTCCTGAGCCACTTTCAGGATGAAATGAGATTAATGTTACTGTTAAGATAGCATTTAGACAAAAGGATGCTTATTATTGATTATTGCCATTTAGTTGTGAGTCATTAAAGTATTTTTTTCCAAGTGTTACGACATCTTCAGTTAATTTGCTCTCTGTTTCTGGTTTCTATCTAATTCTCTCTTCTAGTAGTGTTTTCTGCAATAATTATTGTGGCCATTTTACTAGAAACATAAATGTATTTTATCTAGTACAAGACTGATGGGAAAAACAAATTCTTCTGTGGATTGCCCTTTTTGTTATGCTCTTTGTCTAATTAATTATAATAAATTCTATTTTGGAGAGATAACAAATTAGCAGCTCTCCTGAACAAATCACTTCTCATAAAATGAATGAATTGGGTTTCCCTGTATATTTTTTATTTGATGGCATAACATATTTATTTGAGTTAAAGTCAGCCTTTTAAACAGTTTATTTAACTTGTATGAGTGACTGGTTACACAAATGTATATACATGTCAGTTTTCTGTAGGGAAAAGACTAACACACAGAAGTGTATAACTGTACAGCTTAATAAATTGCAAAAAGTGAAACATTACACAGATGAAGAAGGAGTTATACCAGATCCCCCAAATCCAGCTCATACTCATACCCTAAGAGTATCTCTACTCTCCAACGGAAATTACTATTTTGATTTCTAAACACATATATAAAACATTGCCTTAAAATTTATTTTTATGTAAATTAAATGGTACAGCATATTTCCTTCAGCTTTTTAAAAAATGAAACTAACATTATACCTTGGTAATTCGTAGTGTTATATAGTTTGTTTTTTAATTAAGCTATCTTGACCCTGATTTGAAGTCCTAGTTAAAGAGCAGCCCTTTCCCCTTCTTGAGCAGCCGATGAAGTCCACACTCTGTTTCCTCTATTAGATTCTCCAACTCTGGGAATGTATGCACCTTAATCATCCCAGGGCCAGGTAGCAGGCAGCTAAGGACAAACCAAAGTTCCAGAACCCACTGAAATTATTTCTATTAGATAATCCACAGGGACCCCGCCAAACCCAGCTAGCCCTAGCCATTTGAGGTACATGAGCTGTTTCTACAGCTCAGATCCAGTTTACTGTCACTGTGTCCCCCAGTTCAACCTCTGAGATGCTCTGCCTTGTAGCCTTCTCACATTCAGAATTGTAATTAATAAAAGGTCTGCCTTTCATCTATCCCAGTGTTACTGTGTTACATCTCACCATCCAAATAATCTTTACGTATTATAAAACACTCTAGTTACATGTAGATAAAGTTTAATCTTTCTCACACAGTATTGTATTTTAAGAATGTGCTAAAATTTACTTATAATAGTGATGAATGATTTGGTTGTTTTTATCTGAGGCAACTAAAAATAATTCTACTGAGCACATTACTGTACAGAAAATTTTGATACATATGTTCGTATTTGTGATATAGACTAGGCAATAAGGTTGTTATATTATATCATCTTAAGTAGTAAACTTGCTACACATTTTCCCAAGGGAGTTTTTAAACAATTGTTACTCACATAAGCTGATGATAGCTGTTATTGCTTCAGGTCACTTTGTATTCATAATTTCATCAATTCTCAGGGGACTACGTATTAATGTCTCACACTGGTTTCAATTTACATTTCTATGATGACTAATGCAAGTGTTCCCCTTTCTTGTCTTCATATTATATTAGATATTATTTATGAAGTGCTATTTCAAGTCTGTCGACCACTTTTCTATTGATTGTCTTCTTATTTTCTTGTAGTTATTTTTGTGTGAACATGTAGCCCTTTCTTGGGTATAAGTATCACAATTATGGACTCACCCTCCATGGCTTGCCCTTCCCTTTTCATTCCTGCATTAATACTTATAAATGAACAAAAATTCTTCATTTTAATGTGGGTCAATTTGTCATTCTTTGTTTATAGCTTGCCTTTAGAGTTTTGTTTTAAAGAAATATTTTACTTCATTAAAGTCATGAAAATATTCTCACATGTTATCTTCTAGAAACTTTATAATTTTAATTTTCACACTCCGGTCTTTGGACTATATGAAATTGGTTTGCGTTTATTATACCATACAAAAAAGAGTATAATTTGTTTTCTGTTTTCACACTTGTGGAAACTCAAATGACTCAACATTATTGAAAATATCTTCTTTTCTCTTTTATGTAATGACATGTTTGTCATAAAACAAATATGCTTGTGTAAATGAAAATATCTTCTTTTCTCTTTTATGT
>NW_012103277.1:937142-941140 GCF_000951045.1 Mandrillus leucophaeus | reverse complement strand
GGAATAGCAATTACTAAAAAGTCAAGAAACAACAGATGCTGGCAAGTCTGTGAAGAAATAGGAACACTTTTACACTGTCAATGGGAATGTAAATTAGTCCAACCGTTGTGTAAGAAAACAGTGTGGTGATTTCTCAAAGACCTAGAACCAGAAATACCATTTGACCCAGTAATCACATTACTGGGTATATACCCAAAGAAATATAAATTATTTTACTATAAAGAAGCATACATGTATATGGTCATTGCGGCACAATTCACAATAGCAAAGACACAGAATCAAACCAAATGTCCATCAATGAGAGACTGAATAAAGAAAATGTGGTTTATATACACCATGGAATGCTATGCAGCATAAAAAACAATGGCATCATGTCTTTTGCAGGCATGTGAATGGAGCTGGAAGCCATTATCCTCAGCAAACTAACACAGAAACAGAAAACCAAGCACAACATTTTTTTCACTTATAAGTGGGAGCTGAACAATGAGAACACATGGACACAGGAAGGGGAACAACATACACTGGGTCCTGTCGGCGGTGAGGGCAGGCAGGGGGAGGGAGAGCATCAGGATAAATAGCTAATGCCCTTGCAGAACTTAATACCTCAGAGACGGGTTGACAGGTGCAGCAATTCACCATAGCACACGTTTACCTTTGTAACAAACTTGCACGTCCTGCATATGTATCCCAGAATGTAAAATAAAAAGAAATATTAAAAAAAAATCAAAGTTATTGATTTTAATAAAAATGTGTCTACTAGCTTAAATCAGTTCTCACTTGGAGTTATTATAAATAAAAATAAATATTTGGAAGACAAACTAATCCAAGTTCCACTTGACTTAGAGCCTTTCCTTCGAAGGTTCTTTTGCATTAAAAACAACATTAATGAATTTTCTTTGTAGACTAAAAGGCTTGAAGAATCAGTGGGTACTTATTAGACACGGAGCCTTTTCCAAGACAACTGTCCAAGTTATCTAGGTTTCATGTTCTGCATCACATTTACCTCCTCATAGTGATTAACAGATAAATATATAACCATATATAACATATATTATCATATATACAATATATATAACTGTATATATTACCATGGTATATATATGCATATATAACATATATAGTATATATTTTATATATGTATTTATATATAGTATGCACCATATATAGTATACATACCATATATAGTATATAGTACATACCATACATATAGTATATATACATATTATATACCATATATACACCATATATATGGTAAACTACAAAACATAACTAGTTTACGTGAACAAGTAGATCGATAGGAAGTACAAAAATAAAAATAATTTACTCAAGCATATCTGTTTATGACAAACATGGCATTACATAGAAAAGAAAATATTTGCAATGTTGCTGAGTCATTTGAGTTTCCATTAGTGTGAAAAAAGAAAACAAATTATATATATATAATATACCATGTATCATATGATACATAATAATATATAATATGTGTAAATATATTATATATAACTATATATACCTCTCTAGGTGTGTATATGTATATATACATATATAGTACATACCATATATAGTATATAGATATAGATGTATATATACATTTATGGTATATATAGATATTGATGTATATATACATATATAGTACATATAAAATATATATAGTATATACCACATATATAGATATATATGGTAATCACTATGAGGAGGTAAATGTATATATGAGAGACTTTGCAGACACCTTAAATTTGAACTGCAGAATTGTGAATTTTTCTAAAGAAATACATAATGCTGTGTATCTTTTTTATTTCTACTATCCAACCAAATAGTTACTGCAATCTTTTAATGTGTATGAGTCAAAGTCTACTTACAAATATCACTATATAATTAAACAGATTTTATTTAAAGACATAGGAACAAAGAATATTCAATGACATGACATGTAAAGAAATGGTCAACTAAAGAAAGTGCCGGTTGGGCACGGTGGCTCATGCCTATAATCCCAGCACTTTGGGAGGCTGAGGCGGGTGAATCACGAGGTCAGGAGATCGAGACCATTCTGGCTAAAATGGTGAAACTCGTTTCTACTAAAAATACAAAAAATTGGCCAAGTGTGGTGGCGGGCTTCTGTAGTCCTAGCTACTGGGGAGGCTGAGGCAGGAGAATGGTGTGAACCCAGGAGGCGGAGCTTGCAGTGAGCCGAGATGGCGCCACTGCACTCCAGCCTGGGCGACACAGAGAGACTCCATCTCAAAAACAAACAAACAAACAAACAAACAAACAAACAAAAAAGTGCCATTTGATTATTTTTGTAATCAAATGGAAAAAGGTAATAAAGTGGCTTTTTCTTTAGTGTATTCTTCACTCTAATTAAAAAATATCCATAGCATTTTCTCCCAACATATTTAAATCATAAGACTTTTTACAATATGTTCTACATACTAATTACACATTAAGATTAAAAATTTCAATACTTCCATAAGAAATGTTTTTATTATAAGTAATATCAAATGTGTAAATTGCTGGAAAATATAGCTAAAATACAAAGCTGCAAAACAGCTTATCTCTTAATATAGAGTTATAACTAGACATTCAATTACACATACACTAAAATATTTTATGATCATTTAGTAAATGAGAAAGTAATTATTTTAATTGTACTCTGAGATGTCTTTGCAAATTATAATATCTGCATTACATACTAAAATTAATATTCGTTCCAAATCATTTGGCAAATTACAAATTCAAAGACTTTTACTTCTCTAGCCATATACCTGATTGGAAGATTATTCTATGCATATTTACTTTCTATAAACAAACTAGAAAATAATACTCACGACTTATAGGGATATAGCCACTGTCTGCCAATAAAATGTTAACTCAGAAACAAGGATTTGCAGTTTAGGTGTGCTAAAGAACATAAAAATTTATATGTATTCATTTGCTGAATAATACCAAGCGGTAAACAATTTGCCGTAACTTCAAACTCAACATAATTAGTTACTCAATGAGTTAAGTTCTGAACATTGTATGAGTAGAAAACATTTGAAAATTACCACTAGGAAATTTGGAACATCAACTGACTTTTAGTTTCTATAGATTTCTATTAATAGTAGTAAGTTATGAAATCTGGCATATTTTAATCAGTTAGAGTTTTATGGGTTGATACCCAGATGAAATTAATAGTAAGGACTCTTGAATATTAAAAGTGGTTTATCACTAATACTTGAAGAACAGAGAAATTCATTGATAATTTGTTGCTTGGGGAGTAATCATATAATTTTAGTCCACACAGAAATACTTTTGAGAGGGAAAGGGGTTATTATTAATTCTTGTGATGGAAAATAGGCATAGTCTGTATAGTCCTGGATCAAATAGAATATAATGTTTTACTTTCTACTTGCCATTTGAGGAGTGCTCAGCAAGAAGCCTCATAAACCGCTGTTCTCTGTATTGTCAAGAATTACCTTATGTAGTCATCCATAACAATTACAGTTTGATCCCATCTTTAAAAGTTTTTTCCTGAGCCACTTTCAGGATGAAATGAGATTAATGTTACTGTTAAGATAGCATTTAGACAAAAGGATGCTTATTATTGATTATTGCCATTTAGTTGTGAGTCATTAAAGTATTTTTTTCCAAGTGTTACGACATCTTCAGTTAATTTGCTCTCTGTTTCTGGTTTCTATCTAATTCTCTCTTCTAGTAGTGTTTTCTGCAATAATTATTGTGGCCATTTTACTAGAAACATAAATGTATTTTATCTAGTACAAGACTGATGGGAAAAACAAATTCTTCTGTGGATTGCCCTTTTTGTTATGCTCTTTGTCTAATTAATTATAATAAATTCTATTTTGGAGAGATAACAAATTAGCAGCTCTCCTGAACAAATCACTTCTCATAAAATGAATGAATTGGGTTTCCCTGTATATTTTTTATTTGATGGCATAACATATTTATTTGAGTTAAAGTCAGCCTTTTAAACAGTTTATTTAACTTGTATGAGTGAC
>NW_012103277.1:919977-932497 GCF_000951045.1 Mandrillus leucophaeus | reverse complement strand
GTCATAAAACAAATATGCTTGTGTAAATGAAAATATCTTCTTTTCTCTTTTATGTAATGACATGTTTGTCATAAAACAAATATGCTTGTGTAAATTGTTTATTTTGGAACTTCCTATGTTCTAGTTGTTTATGTCAATATTATAATATTTTAATAACAATAATTTATAATATGTCTTGAGCTCCAGTAACGTAAACACATCAATGTTCTGCTTTATGTTTCTCTTTTTGTCTTTAGTTGTTTCTATTTAAAAATAACAAATAGACATCAATTTATGCAAACATACTATTGATATTTTTATTGATTTTTTTCAATTAATAGATCAATTTGGAAAGATTTGACATCTTTACATTGAATATTAAAATAAATTACTGATATTCAACATTTTATGATGCATTAAATTATGTTATATAATTCAACTTAATATTTTCATATATTTGAAATAAAATAATTTAATTTATCACACTGATGGTCTATGGCCTTCTGCATAGAGAACTCACATATTTTGCTAACTTTTTCTTAGATAATTGATGTTTTATGATTTTATTTTAAGGTCATATGTATTTTTAAGTTTTAATTTGTTACTGATACGTATACATGTACAGATGGTCCCCAACTTATGAAAGTTTAACTTACAATTTTTCAACCTTATAATGGTGCAGAAGCAATACATAGTCAATACTATACTTTGAGTACCTTTATAACCATTCTGTTTTTCACTTTCAGTAGAGTATTCAATAAATTACATGAGATATGCAACATTATATTATCAAATAGGCTTGGTTCCAGAGTAGGCTAAGGTAAGTGTTCTGAGCATGATTAAGGGAGGGCAGTCTAATCTTCTGGAGGTTAGCTATATTTAATGCATTTTTTACTTAAGATATTTTTCACTTAATGATGGCTTTTTCAGGACATAATGCCATCATAATTTCAGGAGCATCTGTAATTGAATCGTCTGTGTTGGTCTTATATCCTGCAATGTGCTCACTTTCCTTTTGAAATATTTTAATTACCTGTAGAGGCACCTGTAGATCCTTTTGAAATATTTTAATTACATTTAATTACATGTAAGAAAATGTAGTCTGGAAATAATGACAGTTTTAATTCTTTCTACCAATCAGCACATACTTTTTCCTTGCCTTTTTACACTATCTATCTATGACCTCCAGGTCAAAATTGAATAGAAATGTTGACACTGGGCATCCTAGTCCACTGGAAAAGCTTTTACAATTTTTAACATGAATATGTTTTTTAGTGTAAGACTTTCTGTAGATATCCTTTATCAAATGGATATTGAATGTTATAAAATAATTTTCTTTATAAACTGAATTAAACATTACTGTTTACCTTGTTCTTCTAATTCGTTGAATTACATTATTTTAAATAAAATACCACATGCATTTCTGGAATAAACTCAAGTCGGTTAGAATGCATTATTCTTTTCTACATTACTAGATTATTGTTAGGTTGTTTGATACTCTTTGAAGAGAATTTACATTGAGATTTGTGGTGGTACATTATATTTTGTGCTGTCTGTCATATTTTAGAATCTATGTTATACTGGCCTCATAAAACATTTTCAGAAATATTTTCTTTTTTTTCTGGATAAGTAGATAAAAATACTGTTGTTTTTCCTTGCTTAAATTTTTAAGGAAAGACGGTATTCATTACTACCTTCTAGACTTCAATTTCGACTCCTTTTTAAGTTATAGGATACTACCTACATTTCACATTTTCTATAGGTTCTTGTGACAGTTGTGATAGATCATGTTTATCCAAGATTTGATAAATATGTTCAGTTTATCAAGTGTGAAGTTTATCGGCAGATATATTGTCCTGTATTCTTTTTAATATATGAAAATTTTCCTTTTGTACTCATGAGACTAATTATATGTCCTATCTTTCTTTTTATATCTAGTAAATTTTTTGTGTGTTTTATCAATTTTATTAGTTTTCAAAAAGTTAAATTTTATAATTTTGTACATTTTATTGCATGTGTTTTCTATTTTACCAATTTCTGCTCTTAGCTTTATTGTCTTAGTTCATTTTCTCACACAGTAAATTAAGAATCCTAGTAGAAATTACCTCTTAAATGATTTTTTTTCTTTCTCATCTCTCTGTACAGAATTTGTCACTTGTCTTCTTAATTTTATTATCCACACTGTTTTCAAAGTGTACTTGTAATAAAAATGCAATCATGCATGTATTACTCTATTCAAATCATTTGATAGTTCTTTATTGTCTATTGATTTTTTTTTAGCATGGCATACTAGATCTTGAACTATGCCTTAACCGTCTAACATACTTTTTACATCATTAGCCTTGTCTAACTACTTAACATTAGTAAGTTACACTAGTTACTTATCATTATTTTAAATGTTTTCTTGCTTTTGACATATCTGAAAAGCACTTTCCTTATACCTGGGATAATACAAACATTTCCTATTACTTTTGAGTCTTGGCCTTCCCTGACTTATTCAGAGTACCCAACACCAGGCTTTTGTAGAACCCTACAGATAAATATAATTGTAGTACTAATACACTGTGCATGAATTTTTGATTTTCTTGTCCGAATTTCCCAGTAGAGACTGATTTTACTTATCTCTCTGCCATGATTTGAATGCGTCTGCTCCTGAATTCAAGTGTTGCCAATTGATAGTATTAGGAGGTGTTGTTTTTGAGAGGTTATTAGGCAATGTGGACTCCTCCTCTCCTAGACTGGATAAAGGTCCTAAAAAAGAAAGAGGCTTCCTGCAGCATTCAGCAATCTTGCTCTCTCCCTTTTCTGCCTTCAGCCAAGTGAGGACACAGCATTTCTCCCATTTGCAAGATGGGATGCCAAACCTGCCCATGGCTTGAACCTGGACTTCCCAGCCTCTAGAACTGTGAAAAAAATAAATTTATGTTCTTTATAAGTTTCTCAGTCTCCGATATTTTGTTGTAGCAACACAAATGGACTAAGAAATTATTCTCAGCTCTTAAAAGAATCAGGGAGATAAGTCAGGCTCCTCAAATTTTTTTTAGGTGAATGAATTGGTAAATGAATACATTTTTAGAATTTGAATACATAAAATACTGCCATTATTTTTATATTGTTTTCCAGAATTCATTAAAATATTATTTTTGATATTTTATGATACTCAGTCGATTCATATTTAATATACTTTTAAAAGAGGGTGAAAATTTCCAATTTTTAAAATATTTTTTTGGAGATTAAATTTTAAATTGACTATTTCCTGAAGATACACAAAAATATATTTTTACTCTTGGAGTGAACAATCCTCAAACTAATCTATGTGGCTTTTTTTTTTTTAATTTTTGTGAAAGATTTATCTTATTGGTGGAGTCCATATTTACAGTGATTTTAGAATTATCTCACTTTTTAAACTCTTATTTTTACTGTATATACTCATAAGAGGGGCTTGTGGCCAGTCAAACTTTCAGGAAAAATATGTGTCCCTAAATATTATAGACAGTATGATAAATAATGAATTATATTATTATTATTATTATTTATTTTATTCAAAAGGCTCAATTCACTGAAGATTTGTCTTAGAATTAATTTATAAAATTAATTTTTTAAATGTAAAACTAGAATATGGGTTATAGAAAGCCAAGAAACTATGTAAACTCTAAGAAATAGCAAATATTTTAGTAATAATTTCAATCACTTAAAAGTTATATACTAATGACTGTTCAGTAATGCAACAAAATATCATATGAGCTAAATTTACTAGTTTAGACATTTATTTTCTCCTAGTGTTTTTTCTGGTATAAGGGGGTGTGTGTGTGTGTGTGTGTGTAGGTATAGGTATTTGTGTATATATAAAAATACACACACACACACACACACACGTATATATATTGCTCTAAGAACCCAAATAATCTTCATTTTACAGACTTACCATCCATAATATTTCAGATAAACACATCCAGGAATAAATATCAGCCTCTTTTTTTAACTGAAACTGTAATTACATGATGTCATCTTTTTAGCAAAAAGCTTCTGTTTAAGTACACTGTCTGATTATCTGTGTTCCATTATAGATTAAATATTATGTCCCATCACAAGAGCAACAATAATTCATTCAAGCTGTTTTTACTTTTTTCATTATATTATGTGCATTTTCCATTCTCACTGTCCATTTCATTTTTATTCCAATATAATGATATTGAATAATCAATAGTAGTCAGGATTTAAATCAAAAGCTTTATTTTAAAAAGTATACAATACGTTGACCCTTTTAATTTTGAATCCAACTCTATCTCTAATCTTTTTTACAAAATGAAAAGAGCAGAAAGAAGTAAAGAAACCAGATTATCATTTAACTGGTATAAACACAAATAGGTTTTGAAAGTACAGAAACGTCAAAGGTTAAAAAAATTAAATCAGAATATAGATTTCTGCTTGCATGTAAGTGTTCTACTGCAATGAATTTGCTTTGGAATTTTTTCTTCCCTTGCTTCAATATAACTTACATGTGGTCATAAATTATTATCTTCCTTTTCCAGTCCTCTATTGAAGAAAACATTTAATGTCTCTTCTCTCAGATTACATAATTTCATTTTGTCCTCGGTTATTCATATCACTTCAAAGATTGAGGTCAAGTTTATCTCTTTTCCTTATGGATAAATAAGGCCTTACTGATATTGTATTTGGTTTTGGATTACTGCAAAGACAGCTGCATAGAATAGTAAATAATACATTAAACTAAAAATTATAATTAGAACAATTTTGCAGCAATTCTTTCAACAGTTATTTACTCACACGTAGATATAATATGAACGTTCTCTGTAAACCTAACCATAGCCAAAGTTAGTTTAATAATTCCAAGTCTTGTGATATTGTTAAATAAAAGTTTTTTAAAGCTTTACTTGTATTTACTAACATTTTAAATTCTTTGTAACTTACTAATTTATACTTTGATGTTATTAGCAGAGTGTGGTAAAAAGGTTTTGTACTTGAGTTTGCAAGTTCAAGAGCTCGATAGCAATTCAAGATCCTTCCCTACTAAAAATTTGATTTGAGGCAAGTCACTTAAATTTTAAAATCACAATTTCTTCAGCCATAAAAGAAAGTTGGGATATGGAATTTTTGTTAATTCTCTGAACAATTTTATTGACTATAGAATCCTCTGGTATCAGAGGATTGATGTTGAACAGTCTTATTAACATTAATAGGACAATTGGGTATATTACAATTAAACTCAATTTTGACACTAACTGCACAGAGCGACTGCAGATCCTACCAAGTTAAGGGTAAAGTTCTTCATAAGACTGCCATTACTTCAAACACCAGTCACAAGTCTTGGAGGTCATCTGTACTACTGAATGACCAACCATAAATCTGGAGTTTATCACAGTCTGCTCAGGTTTGGCAATTTGCTAGAATGACTTGTAGAATCTGACAAAAGCTCTATACTTATAATTGTAGCTTTATTATAAAGGATACATATTAGGAACAGCACATGAAGAGACACATGGAGAAGACTTTCAGAAGGTGGGAGTGGAGCTTCTATGTCCTACCCTCATAGAATCCAGGTGAGTTATCACCTGGTATTTGTGTATATAGGTATTTGTGTATATAGGTATCAGTGTGTTTGCCAACCACAAGGGTCTACTAAGCCTCAGTGTTCAGAGTTTTTATGAAATTTTCACTAGATAGGTATGCTTAGTGGAATTATTGGCCACATGATTGAACTGAAGCTCCAGCCTGGAAGGTTGGGATGGCCCAAAGTTCCAACCAAGTAATAACATGATTGATCTTTCTTGTGTCCATCCCTGATGATGAAGCTATCGAATAGTTCATATTAAGTTACCTCATTAACATAATAAAGGCATTTTTATCACCCGGGGTCTTCCAAGTATTTTGAAAACTCACCAGGAACTAGGGACAATTGTAAATATACACATTTTTATAATAGGTTCCTATAAAACTTGATATCCACAAACTTTGTAAATATATTTCTAACTATATAACTATAGGTCTATAAAAGGCTCTTCAAACTTTTTTCTCTTTGGGTTAATTTAGGTAATAAATTTGTTTGAGAACTTGTGTTTATTTCATGTTTGTTTATATTGTTCTCAAATAGTTGAAAATTTAATCACTGAATTACTTTCAAAACTGTACTGACTCTATAGATATGCCCCTGTTTCAATTCTAGTATTATTTATAGGTCCTCCTCTCTTTTTAATGTACTTTATGGGTGAAAAATGTATTATATTATACCTTTTAGAGAACCATGTTTCACTTCATTTGATGCTCTAAGTCTTTATTGTCGATTTCATACATTTCTGGCTCATTTTTACTCACACTTCTTAAAGATATTGAAATGATATTTCTTTCTTTTCTAACTTCTTACATTAAACACAGGTCCTTGATTTCCAGCTTTTCTCTAATATTTGTAAATATGTTGAAATTTTCAATAAACTTTTGCATTTGAATTATCATTTGGTTTTGATATGTATCATTTTAAATAGTGGTCAGTTATAATTCTTTTAAATTCCAAATAATTTCTTCTTTGACAGTCTCATTATTTAAAAACATGACTTTGTGCTTCTAAATGGGGAAGCTTTTTTATTTTTGAATATATATGTATATATATATGTACATATATATATACACACACACAATTGATAGTGAAATTTGTAATCTCTGTGACACACAGTAATTTAATATAACAATTATAATTATTACTGATAACATATACTAGGTTATATCAGAATTATAGGAGTTTTACACAATTTTGGGAGATATACCAGCACATTTACACAAATATAGCCCAAAGAAAGCCAAACATCATTTCATATATGATAATGCTTCTTATATAATTTTTATACCAAATAAGCCAAACACATCATTTTTGGACTTCAAGGGACCTAATGTCTAAAAGATCAATTAGGTCAGAAAAAGACATACTTTATAATTTGATTTTGGAAAGTTCATCAAATGTCAAAGGCTTAAAACACTGGATATCACCAAATAAATGGGATCACAAGGTATTCATTTATCCAAAGTGGTAACTCAAAACTTTTAAAAGCAAAAACGTTTACTCTGAAGAGACTTAGCTTTCCAAATAAGACCCAATGATGATAGCATGAGGTCAACTGAATATATCTCTTTTCTTTCCTTTTCTTCCCCTGCCGTTTACCAAAACTGGCAAACAGAACCTTTTCATTATCTTTTAATATTACATATAAATCCTTTTTAAAGGAGAAAACCAAATTTCATGTTTGCATTACTGCACCTTTAATGCAAAAGCTAGTTTTTAAATTATATTTTATAAATCTATCCAGTGTCAGTTTGATCATGAGGTAAGATTTTCACAAACTTAAAACCTTTTACATTTTTTTTTTTAAACAGCAGATCAATTTTCTAAGAAAACCCTGTTATTTGAACACATTGGCCCAGATTCTGGCCCTGCATTAGTATGCTTTCATTTTAAGATTCAATCTAAGGAAAATGATTAAATAATCCCCTTGAAATCTTAGTCAACTTTCTTATGCCCACAGAACTTTCTTTAAAAGACTAACCCTTTACAAATCGTTTTCACCTTGCTGAAACTTTCAGTTGTGTCCCTTTTTATTTTCAGGTTAAGACAATCTTTAAAACCCTCTGAACTAGATAAAATTTCACTTCCTTTAACAAAAGCCATATTTCCAAGATTTCTTATAATCTATTATCAAAAACACATTCTACTTTCCACACAAATATTGTATGTAAAACTCTTTATCCAGTAGTCTCAATTATATGTTACAATGTACCTCAATAACTTTTATTTTTGTTGAAAAACCTGATAAGTAAGCTATTTTAATTATGTACTGGGGGTGGAGCCTAGGACATAAGACAGAAGTGAAGATAAGATCTGCTCCTTGCAGCATAACTAGGTGGGGGATGGCTAACTCCACATGTTCCCAGGCTTTATCTAGAATATAATGTCCCAAAGTAGGTAAATTGAACCATTTTCAAGAGTCAAGAAATGAGATTATGACTTTAAAGCATTTAGAAAATCTGATATCTGACCTTAATTTAGACCAAATGTTTATATTTTGAAAACATTTTATTTTATTAATACTCTTTAAGACTGTCTTTATTTCCAAAAGTTTACTACAGTCATATGAACACAATGCTACTAAAGTTTCTATTTTTCTGACAAAATATTTTATTTAAGCACTTATTTTTCTAAGTCAATTAATCAGATCTCTTTTTATATAAACATCTCACATACAGCACATGTAAATACACAGACAAATGGAAGATCCAGCACTTATAATATTTTTCATTTGCCAGTCTTTTAATTAAATTACTGCTTCAGGATGGAGCCCTTGGAGGAACAGGACCAGGATAGCATGGAGTTTGAAGGGCCTAATAAGTAGGCACAGCGGGAAGGCAAAGATAGATCCTCAAAATTAAGGGTGGCATTTTATACTGGTTCCTGGATCCCCCCAAAAGACGGAAATACTCCAGGAGAAGACAGTGCAGTGTTTCTACTCTGCATTTTGTTGCAAGGCTACCCAAAACCAATCAGCCCATTTTGTAACCAAGACTATCCCCCAGGGAAGTCTCATCTCTCAGTGGAAGTTGGGGATGCTTTCATATCTTCCAGGTGGCCAGGAGCATGCTTCTCTAATAGAAACATCAAAGAGCTGAATATCCCCCCATAACTACCATTAAACATTCCAAGAAATATATTTCCTAACTAGTTCTTACATACCAAGTTTCTCTCATAAGGTGAAATAATTTCTGATACCCAGAGAGGTCAAAAATGCCAGCGAACAAAATGAAAAACAGAACAGAGCCTTACAATTTGAGAAGGATCTATTCTCTTTCAATTCCTGGGCTTCTGTGAAGAAAATAGGGTTTTCCCATAATGGGGTTTGAGGTGCCTCCTCTGCTTTTCCCCAGGAGTGCCGGGATGTTAAAATTTACCTTAAGTTCTCTCATGTGGGCATCAAGAGTGGCAAGAAGACAAAATGGAGAAGAGCAATTCAGTCTAGTGAGAAGGAAAAACAAGGTTTTTAAAGAAAAGCACAATTCTGCAAGAGGAAAAAGATAAAATCCTCTGAAATACAAATAGCTTGGATATCAGTTTTTTAATTGAGCTGATTTTAACCATAGAGCACATTTTTTCCAAAAAAAAAAAATAATAATAATAATCCTATAAAATATCTTATTACCAGACTCTAGCCAAGGCAGCCAATGTTTCTAGCTTTTGAATTCTACCACAGGTAATTTCTCACATGAAATTAATCAGTTTTAACTAGGGTTATAACTTAATCATTGACACATAACTTGTCTCAAAGAGATGGTAAGCAGTCTCTTTCTTTATTTTTTTTAACAAGATTTAGAATTTCCTCAAGGGTAGTTTAGAGAAAGGAAAATCCAAGACAGGAAATCAGAAGCTATCCATGGGGAAAAAAAAGAAAAATAAATGATTAAGTTGTACAAATAACAAAGCAGACAGGAATCAGTCTGGAAGCGAAGAATTGACTCCGGGCCACCACTGTCAAAAGACAAAGCCTTAGCTTCTGAGCTACACAGCACTGAGCAGTTTCAATTGCTCTTCCCAGAAGAAGTCTAGAACAGTCAATTTCAAGCTTGCAAAGGCTGTTAAGTGCTCAAGATAATTTTTAGTGCTAACTGTGATGTGAATGTCCAAATTCTTGCTCTCTGGATGGTGGAAACCAAGAGAAAGTACCCCCATGTGGTCATGAGATTAAGCTCTTAAGAACACAAAACAAGACAGACTTTAACTCAAATAAATATAAGTTTCAGGGACCAGTAGCAAAGTTTGTAACTGACCAGTCTGATGGTCTGGCTTGAAAAGCGAATTTATAGCACTCTAAAACCCACATTCTATTCTGTGACACCCCTGTCTCCATTGCAGAACAACACAGAAAGACAAATTCTTAGCACAAAGTATACCAGATTTGCTACAGCTTAAGACTAGTCTCACCAATTGTTTTATATTAATTAAACCCTTACAGAGAACACAAATAGAGACATTTAGCATTCACACACACATACACACGCGCGCGCGCACACACACACACACACACAGAGAGAGAGAGAGACAGAGAGAGAGAGAGAGAGAGAGAGAGAGAGAGAGAGAAATCAGAAACTTGACTGGTAAGAATTTCTTACCCTTTTTGCTGGCATACCAGGTTTCTGAGTTCCCTTTCTCTGCAGCTTCCAGAAGAATGGAATGGCTTTTGATGACCCTGATCACTGTGCCCTGATAGCTGTGAGGTTCAAGGCACTTTACAAAATAAAAATCACCCTTTTCTGTTTTATGGAACCATAGGCAAAAGATTCTCAATTTTGCAAGATATTGCCCAGTGGGCTTCATTGGAAACCAGATTAACATTTTCCATCTCAGCAAATTATACATAATAAAACAGACACTAGTCACCTTGTTCAGCACCTAATATCAACCTGGCATAGCTCAAACTTTATGTGGTTGGGAAAAATGACCACTGGACAGTAATTCACAATGCAGCGGGGAGCAGGGGTGGGGTGGGTGGGGTGCAGTCTCTGGGCAAGGCAAAGAGGCGAAGAGTGGATAGTCACCCAAACACAGGCCTGTTCAGCTTTCTTCAGGGCTCACCAAATGTTACCAGACAAATAAGGAGGGTTCTCTGAGTTAGGCCTGCTAGACTTTAATTGGCAATTTCTTCTGAGATCCCCTCCACATGTACAAACATATGCTAAGATGAGATGGACAGAAAGCCTTCCAAATCAGATTTCTAACCAAGAACTCCAAGAATATCCCTTCCAAACTATCTTCCTATTTTCCATCTGAGAAATCTCCCCCAAATCTTCCTGATTGCAAAGAAGTCTCCCAAACCAAGACTCTTCCTACTAGTTAGGGAGAGCTAACTGAGACCTGACCCCCCAGGGGCTGAACTGAGACAGACACCCTGCAATGGGGCTACAGAAAAACCAAGACCCTCAAAGGGGCCAAACCAAGACAGACACCTGTGGTCGAGCTACAAACAGACACTCCACCATGGGGTTACAGAACCAGCTGGGAGAAGCAAGGGGGTGTTGGCAGTGCCTAAGATACTCACCAACCCAGACACTCTGAAATGGAGCTACAGACATATAACCTGCCTTGGAACTTCAGACAGACATCCCACAATGGGGCTGCAGATAGACACCCTGTGAAAGAGCTACATTTAAGGGATGTCTCCTCAGGACTGTTTCTCTATTGCAATTAAATCCGTGCACGCTGGGTCGGCAGCACCCCACCAGTGGAGAGAGTACCAGAATCAGCCTCTAGTCTAAGAGAACTAGGCAGTCACTTGGGCTGGTCTCTGGATCCATCGCCAGAGGAGGGCTACAGGCAGACAGCCACAAGGGCAATTTCGACAAGCCCCAAAATTTGTAACTGCCCAATAGGTTCACCTTGCCCGTTGCCTAGATATAGCTGATTTATCAATATAGGGGATTACAATATAGCAAGTAATTCATGCAAAGCTAGCTGTGCAGGATGCCGGAGATTTATTATTACTCAAATCAGTCTACTTATTGTATTTTTTAAAAACTGTTTTGTCTGAATAAAAATAGCAATCCCGTCCTTTTTTTTTTTTTTTTCTTTTTTTTTAATTGCTTCATAGATTTTTCTCCATACCTTTACTTTGAGCCTATGGGTTTCATTGCATATGAGATGGGTCTCTTGAAGGCTCTATACACAGGTCTTGCTTCTTTACCCAATTTGTCACTGTGTCTTTTACAGGGAGCATTTAGCCTGCTTACATTAATGATTAATATTGATATGTGTAGATTTGATCTTGTCATTGTTCTGTTAGCTGATTGTTATGAAGATTTGATTGCCCAGTTGCTTTATAGTGTCAATAATCTATATACTTAAGGGTGTTTCGTGGTGGTCAGTAACAATCTTTTGTATCTAGGTTTATCACTTGTTTAATGACCTCTTATGAGACTGGTCTGGTGGTAATGAAATCCTTTACCACTTCCTTCTCTTAAAAGAATTTTATTTTTCCTTTATTTAAGAAGCTTAAATTGGCTGGATATGAAATTCTTCACTGGAATTTATTTTATTTAAAAATGGTAAATATCGGCCCCCAATCTCTTCTGGATTGTAGGGTTTCTGCTGAAAGGTCTGCTGTTAGCCTGATGGCATTTTCTTTGTAGGTAGCCTGTCCCTTCCTTCTTGATACCTCTAATTTTTTTTCTTCTTCTTTTGCATTGATCTTGGAGAATCTGAGGACTTTATGTCTTGGAGATGGTCATCTTGTATAGTATCTCTCAGAGCTTCTCTGAATTTTTTTGAATTTGAATTTGACTTTCAGCCTCTCTAGGTGGGGGAAATTTTCATAGGCAATATTTTCAAATATGTTTTCCAAAGTGCTTGCTCTCTCTCTCTTTCTCTTTCAAAGGTGCCAATGAGGCTAGGTGTGGTGGCTCACATCTGTAATTCCAACACTTTGGGAGGCCAAGGCAGGTGGATCATTTGAGGTCAGGAGTTTGAAACCAGCCTGGCTAACATGGCGAAACC
>NW_012103277.1:905020-919502 GCF_000951045.1 Mandrillus leucophaeus | reverse complement strand
TTTTTGAGTTACCAGAGTTCTTGGAGTGGTTCTTTCTCTTCTGTGTGGGCTGATGTTTCTTTCATTACTGTCTTTTGAATGGGGCTTTTTGCTTTTATATTTTTTTTGTTGTCCTTGAGGGTTTGACTGTTGTATAAGTTGGATTCAGTTGTCTGGCTTCATTTCTGGATGATTTCAGGGGGTCAACAGTTTAAGACTGCTCTTTGGGAGGCCGAGACGGGAGGATCACGAGGTCAGGAGATCGAGACTATCCTGGCTAACAGTGTGAAACCCCGTCCCTACTAAAAAATACAAAAATCTAGCCGGGCGAGGTTGCGGGCGCCTGTAGTCCCGGCTACTCGGGAGGCTGAGGCCTGTCTCTTATACACATCTAGATGTGTATAAGAGACAGCTGCTAGGCTGTGTGCTCTAACACTGAGGGTCTGGGGCCTGGCTCATGGCTTTGTTCTCTGGACCTCAAGGTTAAACACCTGCCGCACTGGAAGGGCTCAGGTGTTTCCAGTCCACTGGCAACAACACTCCTACTGGGGGTTGCTTGCAAAAGTGCTTCTTTTAAGCAGTGACAGTAGGGTCTATGCTCACATATGAACTGGCCAAGTTATAGAGGGAGGCTGCAGGCACGTGTTTGCTCTTGGGGGCCCATCTGCTGAATCTTTGCAATGCTTAAAGAAGGTCTACCAATGAAGGAGCTCTTGTAGTGGACACTGGGAAGCACCCCAGTTGAGCAATTGAGGCTGTACTCCAAGCAGGGAAGGCCAGACAGAAACCCTGAAAAAGGCCAGCAGATGGTGATTGTCAGATCAGACTTACCTTGTCCCATGGGCAAGATAGCCTTGTTCTGTCCAGGTCCAAGAGTCAACAAAAGCCGAAGACACCTAAGGGAGCATAGCGAGGTGTGGTGATTAGGCGTCCCTGGCTATGCTCAAATGCAGTTGTTCCTGTGGCAAATCCTCTGAGCTCTGTAGGTGCTGGAGTCCTGTCCCTGCCAACTCTCCAAGCAGCTGTCCTTGACAGATCACATGTCGATGGGGTCGTGGAGTCTCCTGCAGCTAGGATTCCGGAGGTCAACGGCAAGAATGGGCCACTCTACACTTGTTTAACTCACCCCTTTTCTAGGAGCTGCTAAGGGCCAGCCATGAGTCCTGGTTCTCTGCAACCCCATGCAGGGTTCCCACCTTCCTCCACTTTCAGTCCAGTATCTGCATACGCCCTCCTTCCACTCTCAATGCCTTTTTCAGAAGATCTGCTTGGAATGTGCTGGTCTTCTTGATGGTCTTGTCTCTCAACAGCAGTAGCTCTTCCTGGCTCTTTGTTGTCAGCCATCTTCCAAATCGCTTGTATATTTGGATATTTTGCTCTCATAGATGTATTCTTATGTTTAAATATATTCCTTGTATATTCTATATATCTTCTTATAAAAATGGACTTCTTAATTTTCCCAGTGATTTTTTTAAAAGAATTTCTATAAAACATTATATATTGAATGGTATACTGTTAGATTATTACAAAATTTCATTTTCCATCCTGTCTTCATTCTTCCCTTGGTTTCTATGAACAATTAAACTTTAGATTATTTGTTTTATTGTTATTCATCTTATCACTTTTAGCTTATTATTTGAATCTAATTACTTTTTCTAAGTTTTCCATGCATATATAAAACCTTCAAAATGTTTATTTTTAAATCTTATCCCAAATTCTACAAATACTCTAAAATACATTTACCTAAATATATATGTTCTTTACATGATAATGTTTATCTGACCATGAATACATTTTTATTTAACACTTTCATAACATAATCTCTGTTGTGTATACTACTTTGTTCCACTGTTATATTCTATAAGCAAATTCAAGATATTATTCTATTCATGTCTGGCTTCCTTCCATAACAAGTGCTTACCAAAACTAAACAAACTTTGATAAATTCAATAGTTCTTCCTCCAGCTGATTTGTATCTGATCTTTTCTTTTTCTTTGAAGTTTTTTAGTTTTGCTACAATAAAGTTCCGAATTGCTCTTTTTTATGCTTTTTATGCTTTTACGCTTCTTTTAAAAAATCTGTCTCTGCTTGTGGATGTGTATCTTTCACCAATTCTTTTTAAAATGCAGTGAGTTTTTGAATATTTTTTCTTTTTTAAAAAAATTTTCCCATATTTTCTCAGCTTAATGTATACTGGATCTTCTTATTTTTATCTGCTATGTTTCTTAACCTTTCTTTTATTTCTTCCATGTGCTAGATATATTCTGGTAATATCTTCAGATCTAATTTCTAATTTATGTATTCTGTTTCCAGCACTGCCAAAATTTCTGCTTAATTCATTTACTGAGCTTTTAATTCCAATAGCATAGTTTATGAGTTTTAAAACATCACTTGATTTTTTTCCAAACAGGGTGTTCTTTTAAGAAAGCTTTAATTACTGACTCATTTTTTACTACAAGATGTATCATTTTTTCAATACTTTAAATACTTTTTAAAATTTTGAACTCTACATTTCATAACTTAAGTGTTGAAATGCAATATATTCAATATATTTGTTGTTTTGTTGACATCGATAGTGTTTAAACATAAATAATAGTTTAATATTGATTTAGATTTATTATTTAATATTTATAAATACCAAGAGCATAACTTTGTAAGTTCTTATGTCCATAGATATATTAACTTTGTTCCTCCTAAAAATTATCTACACCTTATCAGTCTAGGTCCACTAAATCCATCTTTAAGGATGCCAGCATGATCTAGGATGCTCATATTAACTTTGCTCATGCTTTGGTGTTCCCAGTTTTAGGGGTTGATTCTAATTTTGATGTTTTAATTCCCTACACCCTGAACAAGTTTGGACTAGATTAAAATATAAGTGGTACAAGTTAAATATTTATAAAATCAATAAACTAACAAAATATAAAATAAATTATCTTTCAGAAGAGATTTCTTATCTTATTAGCTTAGACAGATAATTAGATAAATATATGTTATCTATGTAACATACGCAGTAATATATCTATCTATATAATATATAACATGCATATATTTATAGCATATGCATATGTATGATCTATATGTAATAAATTAACACGTAACATATAAAATATATGTGTACTATATATAAGTTGTGTATATAAATCAAGGAAATAAAAAGGAGTGATAACAGTACTTCACAAATATCTATTTTTTTTAGTGAACGCATTCTTAAGGTTTTTATTATGTTCAGGAGCTCTTGACAGCTTTCCCCTGCCTTCTGCAACAGAGTTTAGTAGGACTTTCTGGAGTCTCTTCAAGTTTTTCAGTCTAACTTTAACGAATTATTACTACTTAACTTCTCAAATACCATCATGAGTGCCCAGCTTCTCAATGAGGCTTTGAGTGTTCTCAGACTACTGTTGAGAAGTGAGCCACATGTGTTCGAGTGCTCTGAGAGCACTCTAAACTTATATAGATTTTCTAAATTCTCTCTCTTTTAACATTCTGACTCTTAGCATCTACACCAAGAATGTATTCTATTGTTCATTTTCCCTCCTCTAAAGATTTTCTTGCCACAGCCTTGTAAGTTATCTTTCCTGAAAAGAACATGGAGAATAATGTATATTTTAAAAACCATGGCTCTTAAATTATTATGTGTTTTTCTCTACCAAGTTACATATGACACAAACACTATGTAAAGTATTCTGACAATTAATATTTTAGATTTCAAAAGAAAATCTTTCCTTTTTCAAAAGGATAATTTTTTAATTGGAAACTTTGGCAATGATTTTATTATGAATTCAAAAGAATCCATGTAGATACTTAATTGGCTTCTTCATCTTCTGTAGTTAATGTATGTCTTCTTTCCCCTGGGACAATAAGACAGATTCAAGGTCTAATTTTGAAGATGAGAACCCTATAAATAAACTAATAAAAAAGTACAGATCAAAGTAAATTACTTTAAATAATAAATATATCACTAATTATCCAAATATCATGGATAAAAATCATGATCATATAATCTCATTGTGTAATATTTAACATTGGTTTCTCCATATCTGTAAAAGTCAATACACATACCACAACTTGCATTAAAATTCCTTAAACTTAACCTGGTTCTAGCTTATCACTTCAGAATTTCTTTTCTTTTCTTTTCTTTTCTTTTTTGAGACGGAGTTTCACTCTTGTTGCCCAGGCTAGAGTGCAATGGTGCAATCTTGGCTCACCACAACCTCTGCCTCCTGGGTTCAAGCGATTCTCCTGCCTCAGCCTCCTGAGTAGCTGGGATTACTGACATGCACCACTATGCCTGGCTAATTTTGTATTTTTAGTAGAGACAAGGTTTCTCCATGTTGGTCAGGGTGGTCTCGAACTCCTGACATCAGGTGACCTGCTTGCCTCAGTCTCCAAAAGTGCTGGGATTACAGGCATGAGCCACTACACCCGGCCCTCTCCAGGATTTTCTATAGTCACCCTTTCTCTAATACTCACTGATAGAGCTCACTCTTTACATAAACAGAATTTCACGGAGTTCTTAAAAATGGCAGATTACACTTAATGTTCATTTTGTAGTTTCCATCATTCTGGACTATATCTTTCACACAATTCCTAATATTCTTTTCCATTAACACCTATTCATTTTTGTAAACTAAATGCCATTTCAATTTCTTCAATGCAATCTTTACTGCCATTCTTAAGTAAAAGGGACTATTTTCTTCTTTGTTTACTATTCATCATCTGCACATGTGATGGTTAATATTGAGTGTCAATTTGATTGGATGGAAGGATGCAAAGTATTGGTCCCGAGTGTGTCTGTGAGGGTGATGCAAAAGGAGATTAACATTTGAGTCAGAGGACTGGGAGTGGCATATCCACCCTCAATTTGGGTGGACACCATCTAATTAGCTGCCAGTGCTGATAGGATAAAAGCAGGCAGAGAAACATGGAAGGACTAGACTGGCTAAGACTTCTGGCCGCTATCTTTTTCCCAGTCTGGATGCTCACTACCCTCAAACATCAGTCTCCAAGTTTTCCAGGTTTTGGACTTTTGGACCTACAACACTGGTTTGCCAGGGGTTTCTGAGCCCTTCAGCCACAGACCGAAGACTGCACTGTCGGCTTCCTTACTTTTGAAGATTTGGGACTTGGACTGACTTCCCTACACCTCAGCTTGCAGACGGCCTACTGTGGGATTTAACTTTGTGATTGTGTGAGTCAGTACTCCTTAATAAACTCCCTTTCGTATATACATCTATCCTATTAGTCCTGTCCTTCTAGAGAACCCTGACTAATACAGCATAAATCTATTTTTAGTTAATAAAACATGTTATTATACTTAAATGTTGATATGCCTATTTTCCAGTATACGCTACAATAACTTTGGAGGAATGTCCTAGTTAGTATTGTATTAAAACGAAGTACATAGCAAACCCAACATAGATATGCATAAAATTATGCTACATTTTAAAAGATAAATGATGTCTCTTGATTAGTAAGCTTTTGTGGATTATTTCCCCTTGCTTAGGGATGGAAATACTTCCTAGAAAATTAGTATTCATTTTTAATTTTATTACATATTCTAATATTAATGCATGTGTAACTCGTAATGATAAGAATAAGTGAATATAGAAAAAAAAAGTGCCTTACTAGATGGAATTAATTTACTTAACTCTTTGATTTAATGCTAAAAATGCATCTCCTAGGGGATTTTTACTGGAAGAAATGTAATTACTGATTATAATAGGAAAGATCAGAAAATGAGGGCATATTTTATAATTGCATAGAAATTGCCTCATTGCATTCATGTTCTGAAAATGTTTCTTAACAAATCATCATTGTATTTATTGTTCATTGGAAATATCTTATATTTTATTTCTTTTCCAAAAATGCAATATGCTATTTTTATAGAAAACTAATGCCTGAGATTCTGATAATCTCCAACTGGAGGCAAAACTATAATTAGAGATATGTAGGTACAGTATCACAGTACCTGGGCTTATAGAGTTCAGAATTCTTAGACCTCAAGGGCATCATGGATTCTAATTATCTTCTCATTGTTCATTCTTCGTAATGCACATTGTATCCCTCCCCTCAAACCCTTCTCTTTTTTTTTTCTATATTTTTAGCCAGGCTTGAAATCCTTATGAGAAAAATTTTCAGGGGAACATAAAATGATGGTATAGAATATGAAAATATTAATAAGGAAGACTTAAAAAATGTGACTCCAGAAAGCTCACCCTTAATAATTTACCGAATGTGAGTCACATTCAGGGTTATTACCTCAGAACTATGTAACATTTAGCAGAAAAAAAGATACCGATAAATGAATCAAGAAAATGTAAAGCATAATAAAATTAGTACACATTTGTGTCTGGAAATTCACTTCTCATAAAAAATAAGTCATTTTGATTGTGGAGTTTGTTTAAAGAAGCTTTAGCTTTTAATGCATTTAAATAATTTTGTCCTATTTAACCATTACAAAAACAATTCTATCATGTTCTTTTATTCTAATTGCATGTTTCATATTAATGCTAGAACCATTTACCTTAGTTTAAGACTCTTCATATTCATTTATATTATATATATCCTTTTTTTAAACCATAACTAACATGACCAGCCATCATAGTAGTCCTCTGTCCAAAGGAGCCTTTTTGAAGTGAGTAAAATAACAAGTAAATACAGGTAATACTTATTTTTCACAGTCTCATAAATTTGTGACCACTGTCTTAAAGGAAAAAAAAAAAAAAAAGCAACTTTCCTTTATCATTTTAACTATATGTCATTATAATCGACAGCACAAAGAGGAGAACCTCTAGCTCTCTGGCACATGCATACCTATGTAACCTACATGTCGTGCACATGTACCCTAGAGCTTAAAGAGTAATTAAAAAAAAGAAAGAAAATTAAAAAATAAATGAATAAAAATTACCACACACAAAACATTTATTCTCTACAAATGTCCATATCTGAAAGTGACTCCTTTTATATCAAGTCTATGGGAGTAAAGATAATTTTGAGACGTTATGTCTATAACACGGACTATAGGGGCTGTGAAAATACAGTAAGAATGATAGAATGGAGATTGTAGTGAAGAGTTTTGGAAAAGAAAGGAGTTTCTAATTTCTGGCCAGTTTATAGATTTCTACAGATATTATGGCTTCAGCATTGTTCCTCATGTTCATTTTCTCAGAGATTTTTCTATATGCAGATCTCACTCCTTAACTTTTGTGGCACATACATGTGGTATTTGAATGAAATGCATAATCTTCTCTCAAGAATCATTGTTCCAGAATTATCCATTTCCTTAAGAGTAAATTTTTAAAAGTACTTTTTACACATTTGTGGGTAGCTATGTGTATGTGTGTCATTACATATGCTTATATAGAGATTTTATATATGAAGCAAAAAGAGAGGGAAAAAGAAACAAAGAAGCATTATTTCATACCACTATTTTTTCTTCTAGAAATGTGAGGAAATATGAAAAGAGGACATTCCCTTCTCTGTGTGGAATGTCCATTAAGGATAGTTTACATAACTAGGCAATTACATAATAACCTGAGATATTAAAAAATAGGTTCTTTAGATTGAGAATGAAATCTATTATATTTGCTTTAATCATCTGTGAGCATAAAATGTTTAGGCTTGCAGTAGATTTGGTAATTTTATATTCTGTTCAAAATCATTTTAATAACTAAATATGTTGTCTAGGAAAGAGAGCAAGAAAAAAGAAATAAGATTCCTAAGGTTTCCTTTTCTTTAAAGTTGGTTTGTAGAGTTTGATTTCTTCACTTGCATTCCCACAGTTGCATCTGTTAAAAGGAAGTAGTATTTGATTTTCAAAATTCTAATACGCCATTAGAACTTGAGAGTATTAAACAAATAATAACTATAGATTTTTAATGCTGCTAAGGGGCACTGCATGATAAAGCATAGTTATTATGTGTTTTTTTTTTTTTTAAATCTGAGAATAACTTATTTAAAGAGTTGGCTATGAAAATGTTTTCTTAAAGTCATCTTTCTAAAACGGTGTTATTCTCCAATGGACACCTGGGTTTCAGAAACTTAAAAATGTTTCTGTTCGTAGAGGATTATAGATTTCAATAAAAAGTAAATAAAATAAGTGAGTCCCTTGAAAACCAGACACACTAATATTGTTACTACTTTAGCTGAGGACAACAAATACCTGGATATGTATCATTGTATTTAAATTTTTAGAGATAAAATATTTATAAATTTATTCACAAAGAATTCAATAAGAACCCATGGGCTAATCATAATAAATTCATCATAACATAGTAGCATATTTTATTGACTACATTAATTGTATCTCTCTTCTTGTGAAAAAATAAGTGAATAAAATCTAACATGTATCCTCCTCTCTGCATGGACTCTATGTGCTGCTCTAAACATTGTGAATCAACTCCCATTCATAAAAGAGCTACTCCACTATTGCCTAATGAAGAAAAGCAGTCCTTTTCACGGCTATAACTGGCCTAATTGATGTTCCCAATTTTATGTGAGCACTTTAGTGTGCTAGGTCTGTTTCATTAGATTAAAAACTATTTACAGCTACTCTTAATAAAGTAAAGCAGCATATATCCAGAAAGTAGCTTTTGACATGCAAATACAATGCTTCTGACAAATCGTACAGATTTTAATCAGAGTCTAGTAAGGAAACAAAGCCATTAATAGTTATTTCAAGAGGGTCAAGATATCTGAGTATACACAACTAGTTTGCGTGTCCTTCATAGAGAGGAACCAGGATAGCAAGTAGATATTTATACTTCAAACAGATTTCCTAAGAGAGAATGCTAGGATTCAACAGAGAAGTGTTAGACAGCACCAAAAGCAGGTAAAGAGAGGGTTTGAGGTAGCTTTCCCAGTCAGAAACTGGCTGGTAGCAGGGAGAAGCTCCTGAATGCAGGGGAACAGTAAGAGAGAAACCCCTGGGGCTCTACATTTCTGCAATGGGATTTTTGCCACCTTCCTTGTGGGAGAACACTGTGGTCCCTGTGGGACTCAGGCTTACCATAGGGTGTTGCCTAGAGATTACACAAAGACATTGCTCCAGAAAGAGAGCTCATGCGGAATTCCACAGGCATCACAGCCCAGGGCAGTTATAGCTTGGTGTCTTTTGAAGAGCCTAGTTACCAGTGTCAATGCCCTGCACTGAGGCAGTTGCTGCAGTTGACACCTCTGGGCCAAAAGGAATAGGACAGACTGGGTGCTCTCACACACCCCTAAGACAATACGCATCAGTGCTGTAGGCTGCTGTGAGACCAAGACATGAGAAGACTGCACTTCCTACAAATTCTTACCTTCGCTGCTCACCCAAGAAGAATGCTGTTCTCTCTGTTCGTGGGCTTGTGATGCCATCTTGAGTTGAACACTGAGTTGTGCCCCATCCTCAGGTCAAGATTGGAATAACGTAACTGCAGCTGCCACCTGGCCAAGTAGGGAGAAGGGAGACCAGGCACTCAGACACAGCTCTAGGATAATTTTCACCACCCTGCTACAGGCTGCCGTGAGCCCAAGGTGTTAGAGGACTGCACTTCCTACAGCCTCTTACCCACAGAACTCACTGTAGAGGGCCCACAGCTGGTACTATTCTGAGAATTCAGCCACTAGGAATCTGCATCCTGCCCCCAGGCACGGCTTGAGTTGATGTTGTTGCAGCTACCATGCCAAGGAGGAAAAGGGATACCAGACACTTCCATGTATCCTTAGTACAAATCTCACTACCCTATTATGGGCCGCAATGAGACTAAGGAATGAACAGGCTGCACTCTCTACAGTTACATTCCCATGCTGTTCCAGCTAAAAATTCTGCCAACCCTGTTGGCAGGCCCAGAGAACAGTCACCACAGCCCTTACCTGAGGATTCTGGTGGCGTTATGGTGATTACCACTTGCCCTGACCCCCATCTGTCAGCAAATGTATCAAGGCACTACGAGGAGACCTGAGGGCAAGTCTGCTAGCCTGGACCCATTCCCATAGTACTTAAGGATGTACCCAGCAGCCCTGAAATTTCCCAGCCCCAATCCATCACCGTTGGCACCCATTGGGGTCTGAGGTTGGGCCGGCACAACTGATGGATATCACCACAGCTAACTCCATCTGCATGCACTACCAGTGGACCAGAAGACTAGCCTGCCCAAAGCATTGTTGCCACCAACAACACTAGCATGGACTTCTTGGTTTCAGGTGGTTTACTCTACCTCTATTACTCACATCACCCACATCACTCCAGCTGCCCAGAGGCCTGATAACCAACCCCTATGCTTAGCCCACTGCTGCCACAACCAGAATCTGAGCAAGACACAAGAAGGGCCAATTATTCAGCCCACCACTACCACTACTGGGGTCCAAGGACTGACCCACGTGATGTTCCAGTTACCAGAAAAAATTCCACCATATCCTCAACTAATAACCATACCTTAAACAATGAAGAGACTCAGAGACCACTGACCCTTATGTATTGCAAAAGAAATTATGCTGTACTCAACCAACAACATATATACACCTTCAAGAAAAAAATTTCTCCTACAACAGTAACTTCAAAAAACTGGAAGAAGTGACTCTAACAACAGATGTGCATATATCAACATAAAAACACGGAAAGGAAAAATGTCAAAATGTCAATAAAAATTGAAAATATTGATTTAAAGAAGCTCAATAAAATGTAAGAGAAATATGAGAACCAATAAAAATAAATCAGAAAGTCCAGAAAATTTACCAAGGAGACAAATATCTTTAAAAAAGCAAAAGAGAAATTATGAAACTAAAAAATGTATTAAAGGATATACAAAATACATATGAAAGCTTCACTAATAGACTAGAGCAAGCAGAAAAAATGTATATTGGAACGTGAAGAAAGGTCTTTTGAAATAATCTAGTAAAGCAAACATAAATAAAAAATAATAAATAGGAATAAACAAAGTCTTTGAGATGTCAGGTCCTACATAAAGTGACTGGACCTATAAACTGTCAGTATTCCCAAAGGGGAAGAAAGATTTAAAATTTAAAAATCTATTTAAGAATTTGATTGATGAGAACTTCCCAAGTCTAGCAAGAGTTAGACATTCAGTTACAGGAAACCCAACAATCTCCAGAACAATGGGTCAATAAGAAATCATGGCATTAGAAAAATTAGAAAAAAATAAATTAAGACAGAAGAAATGCATACAGAAGAAATTAGGAAATACAAAAATTGGCTCAATAAAGATATCAAGGCAGATTTTTAAAAATTGAAACAGATAAATAGAAACACAACATAAGACGTCTGAGATAGAGCAAAAATGACGCTAACAGAGAAGATTACAGCACTAAATGCCTACATTAAAAAGTTGAAAGATTACAAATTAACAACCTAATATTACACCTCAAGGAGCTAGAAAAGGAAAATCAAATGAAATCAAATGAAAGTCAAAGTTAGCATATGAAAAATAATAACAGTTCATACAAGAACTAAAAAAAATAGAGATCAAAAATTTAAAGAAAGCAATACAAAGCGTTGAGACAATAAAAAGTTGGTTCTTCAAAGAGATAAACAAAATTGACAAGTCACTACATAAATCAACCAGTAAAACCAGAAATAAGATTCATACAAACAAAATCAGAAATGAAATGTTAGACATTACTACTGATACCAGAGAAATACAAAAGATTTTGAAGACTATTATGAATAGCAGTATGCTCACAGATGAGAAAACTGAGAGTAAATAAATACATTTCTAGAAATGTACAACTTCCCAAGTATAAAAAAGGGAAAAATAGAAAACCTAAACTGACCAATAACAAGTGGTGAGACTGAAGTAGCAATAATTAAAAAAAAAAAAAAAACTCTCAAAAAAGAAAAGCCCAGGACCAGGTGTATTCATGGCTGAATTCTACCAAACATACAAATAACAACTAGTATCAGTCCTCCTGAAACTATTCCAGAAAATCAAGGAAGAGAAAATTCTCCTTAAGTCATTCTAAGAGGTTAGTACCACCCTGATACCAAAACCAGACAAGGACACAACAACAAAAACAACGGAAATTATAAACCAATATTCCTGATGAACATAGAAGCAAAATTTCTCACCACAGTACTAGTAAACCAAATACATTAGGACACCAAAAAGATGACATACCATAATGAAGTGAGTTATACTGCAGGAATGCAAGGATGACTCAATATATTGAAATCAACAAATATCATACATCACATAAACAGAATTAAAAACAAAACCATATGATCATCTCAATAGACACAGAAAAGCATTAGATAAAATTCAGCATCTTTTCATTATAAAAACCCTCAATAAACTAGACATCAGAAAAACATACCTCAAAATAATAAAGGCCATGTATGACAAACCTATTGCCAACATCATACTGAATGGGGAAAACTTGAAGGCTATTCCTCTAAGAACTGAAACAACACAATGGATGCACAGTTTCACTACCTCTATTCGATATAGTACTGAAAGCCCTAAGCAGAACAATCAGGCAAGAGAAAGAAATAAAAGGATTCTAAACTGGAAGACAGGAAGTGGATTTTTTCCTGTTCGCTGATGATATAATCTTGTATCTAGAAAAATGTAAAAATGACTCCAAAAAGCTCTGAGATTTAATAAATAAATTCAGTAAAATTTCAGGATACAAATGAGCATACAAAAGTCAGTAGTGTTTTGATACAAATCAACAAACAAAAGTCAGTAGTGTTTTGATACAATAATAATTATCCAGCAGAAAACCAAATTGAGAAGGCAATCTTATTTACAATAGCTACCAAACAAAGAGAAATACTTAAGAATCTAATCAAGAAGGCGAAAGATCTCTACAAGGAAAACTATCAAACACTGATGAAAAAAATCATACATAACACAAACAAATGGAAAAGAATATCATGACCGTGGATTGGAAGAATGAATATTGTTGAAGTGACCATACTAGTCAAAGTAATTTACAGATTCAATGCAATCCTTATCAAAATACCAATGTAATTTTCACAGAATTAGAGAAAATCTCTAATTACAAATTCACATGGAACCAAAAACAAAAACAAAAACAAAAACATTAAAAAGGCCAACTAGCCAAAGAAATTTTAAGCAAAAATAATAAAGCTGGTGGCATTACATTACCTGACTTACAATTACACTACAAGGCTATAATAACCAAAATAGCATAATATTGGTATAAAAATGGACACATAGATCAGTGGAGCAGAATAAAGAGCCCAGAAATAAAGCCACATCAGTTACAGCCAAATGATCTTTGAGAAAATTGACAAGAACATACACTGGGGAATGCACAACATTTTAAATCAATGGTGCAGGGAAAATGGGATTGCCATATGCTGAAGAATGAAACTGGACTCATATCTCTCTCTTTTTTTTTTGAGATGGAGTCCCCCTCTTGCCCAGGCTGGAGTATAGTGGCACAATCGTGGCTCACTGCAAACTCTGGCTCCCGGGTTCAAGTGATTCTCCTGCCTCAGTTTCCTGAGTAGCTGGGATTACAGGAATGCACCACGATGCCCAGCTAATTTTTGTATTTTTAGTAGAGATAGGGTTTCCCCATGTTGGCTAGGCTGGTTTCGAACTCCTAACCTCAAGTGATACACCTGCCTCAGCCTGCCAAAGTGCTAGGATTACCACCATGCCCAGCCTATATCTTATTATACACAAAAATCAACTTCAGATGGGCTAAGGATTTAAATGTAATACCTGAAACTATGAAACTACTGGAAAAAATCTAAGGAAAACTTTCAGGACATTGGTCCAGGCAAACAAATTATGACTAAGACCTCAAAAGCACAGGCAACAAAACCAAAAATAGATGAATGGAACTGTATTAAAATAAGAAGCTTATACATAACAAAATAAATAATTGACAAAGTAAACAGACCAATTGCAGAAAATATTTTCAAACAATGCATATCTCAGGGGATTAATATCCAGAATTTACAATTACCTTGACATAACAACAAAATAACCCCATTAAAAATGGGCAAAATCATTAATAGACATTTTGAAAAAGAAGACATACAAATGGCCAATAGGCATATAAAAATACTCATCACTAATCATCAGAGAAATTGAGATGAAAACTATGAGATATCATCTTTTACCAGTCAGAATGGCTACTGCTAAAGAGACAAAAAATAACAAATATTAGCAAGATTATGGAAAAAAAGAGAACTCTTATACACTGTTAGTGGCAATGAGAATTAGTACAACCTGTATGGAAAACAGTATGGAGGTTTCTCAAGTAACTAAATATAGAACCACCATTCAATCTAGCAATCTCACTACTGCATATGTACCCAAAGAAAAAGGAATCATTATATTGAAAAGATACCTGCCCCCACATATTTACCACAGTACCATTCACTGTAGCAATTACATGGAATCAACATACATATCCATCGGTGGAAGACTGCACATATACACCATGGAATACTATGCAGCCATAAAAAAGGATGAGTTTGTGTCCTTTGTAGGGACATGGATGCAGCTGGAAACCATCATTCTTA
>NW_012103277.1:858679-904820 GCF_000951045.1 Mandrillus leucophaeus | reverse complement strand
AAAAAAAAAAAAAAAGAAAATGTGGTATATATACACACAATGAAATACTATTCAGCTACAAGAAAAAAAATGAAATTATGTCTTTTGCAGCAATATTGGTGCAATTGAAGGTAATTATCTTGAATAAACAAGTCAGACACAGAAAGACAAATACTGAATGTTTTCACTTATAAGTAGGAGCTATATAATGTGTAAACATGGATATAGAGTGTGGCATGATAGACAGTGAAGACTCAGAGGGATTGGAGAGTGGAAGAAAGGTGGGTGATGAGTAATTATTTGATGAATATAATATATGTTATTTGGGTGATGGATACCCTAAAACCTCTATCTTCACAACTGTGCAATCCATGCATGTAACAAAATTATACTTTTACCTCATAAATGTATACAAATAAAACAAAATAAAAACAATTTTAAAAAAAGTAAGTTAGTTACCACCAGCAGCAGTGTATTAGTCCATTCTCACCCTGCTATAAAGAACTACCTGAGACTGGGTTATTTTTTATTTATTTTTTTTTTTGAGACAGAGTTTCACTCTTATTGCCCAGGCTGTAGTGCAATGGCTTGATTTCAGCTCACTGCAACCTCCGCCTCACAGATTCAAGTGATTCTCCTGTCTCAGCCTCCAGAGTAGCTGGGATTACAGGTACATGCCATCATGCCTGGCTAATTTTTGTATTTTCAGTAGAGACAGGGTTTCATCATATTTGTCAGACTGGTCTCAAAGTGCTGACCTCGGGTGATCCGTCCACCTTGGCCTCACAAAGTGCTGGGATTACAGGCATGAACCACCGACGTCTAGCAGTGAGAATGGGTTATTTATGAAGAAAAGAGGTTTAATTGACCCACCGTTCCATAGGCTGTACAGAAAGCATGGCTTGGAGGCCTCAGGAAACTTACAATTATGGTCAAAGGGTGAAGGAGAAGCAAGCATGTTTTCACATGGGGGCAGGAGAGGGAGAGAGATAATGGTGAAGTGCTACACACTTTTAAACAACCAGATCTGGTCACAATTCAATCACAAGAAAAAACTAGGGGGATGTTGCTAAACCATTAGAAACGACTCCCATGATCCAATTGCTCATGATCCTGCTTCCCACCAGGCCCCACCTCTGACACTTGAGATCGCTATTCAACATGAGATTTAACATGGAGCCAAACCATATCAAGCAACATCACCTTGGAGCTTACCAAAAATCTAGGATCTTGGGCTTCACCCCAGACCTGCTGTACCAGATTCTGAATTTTAACAAAATCCACGGGTGATTTGTTTGAACAAGCTTCAGAAGCACTGAAGTAGAAGTCACAGCAATATCTAGAGAAAGAATAGATATACAGATATAAGCAAACACGGAATGTGCTTCTATTTACATACATTTAAGTTTCCTTTTAAAAAATCTTTACTGGAGAGAGGGAGGAAACACAGAGTTCTTGCTCAAGAGTACAGTGTTTCACATAGACAAGTTAAATAAGCTTTCATGTCTATTTCACACCAGTGTGACTGTAGTCAATAATAGTGTATTGTATATTTCAAAATAACAAAGAAAGTACCTGTCAGACCTCTCACCGCAGAAAATTGTAGGTAAGTGAGGTGCTTTATTCATTATAGGTAACTGAGGTGATGTTAATTAGCTTGGTTTGATTATTCCATATCGTATACATATTTCAACACATTACATTGTGCCCCATAAATGTATACAAGTATGAGTTGTCAGTTTAAAATGATATTAAGAAAGATTCCGTATTAAGGAAATTAATGCAGAAAAATCACTTTGTTCTTAATGAAGTCATCTAGTCCCTAATCGTTATTCTATCATTGAAATAAAACTTTAACATAAAAATTGTTATTTCAATCAGAGAGATATAGGAAATTGCTCATAAAGTGTTGAAAAATATCATTGAGCAGAAGGGAGCTAAGAGAAGTAAAGCAAGGAACATCCTAAGAAGCTTAGTCACACCAAAGACTGTTGGAGTATGCCGGGCACTGTGGCTCATGCCTATAATCCCAGCACTTTGGGAGGTTGAGACAGGTGGATCACAAGGTCAGGAGTTTGAGACCAGGCTTCCCAGCATGGTGAAACCCCATCTCTACTAAAAATACAAAAAATTAGCTGGGCTTGGTGGCGCACACCTGTAGTACCAGCTACTTGGGAGGCTGAGGCAGGAGAATTGCTTGACCAGCAGGTGGAGGTTGCAGTGAGTCAATATTGTGCCACTGCACTCCAGCCTGGGTGACAGAGCGAGACTCCATCTCAAAAGAAAAACAAAAAAAACTATTGGAGTCAATAATCAACAAACTCTACTGTCACTACAGTAACCACCAACAACTACCAGCACCAGCCTCCATGGACAAGAGCAGAATTTTGTTTTTCTTCTGCCTTCTAATGAACCAAGGTTCTCGTGAGCATATTCCAATTTAAAGCCAGTTAGGAAGTACATTCAAAATATCTGAAGCTTCAGTAGTACAAAGTGAATTAATAAAAGTTTTGAGGCTAAGAAATAGTGAAAAATAATTCACATTAGATGTCTCTGAATAGCAAAGAGCTTTTTGCCTTTAAGATTTCTGGAGCCTTCTTTCCAACTAAAGAGGGGAAAAATTGTGTCCCTCATTATTCACAGAATACCTTTAGTATATCTGAAACATAATTAAAATATCCTTCTGACTCAAAACATGATTTCACTTCATGTTTTCCAATGTAGAACACTCATTGACTCATATACTACATTTTTCATGCTTAATGGGGTTTGGGGAGATGGGAGTTGAGAATTGCCACTGTCTTCTGTCAACTTGAAACCAAGTACCTTCATCTGGCTTTCATTTTCAGAAATCTCAGTCACCTCCACTTAATACTTCCCATTCTGAGACTTTTAGACCACTTTACTTTCTTTAAATTTTTCCAGAGTTCTCAAATTTTACTAAATAATTAAATCATACCTTAAAAAAAAATTCAACAGCCTGCCAATTTCCGAACCTCCTTATCAAGAGTAGACTCCATTTCAGTAACCATTTTCTAGGAGCATATCTGTAATTTGTTGTCAATAATTGCTTTATTAAACATCTTGAACATTTACATATTCTTTCTTTCCACACTTTTTTATTCAGAGCACATTATACCTTCATTTCACTATGCTTGCTTTTTGACCACATGCTTATATAATTGTCTTTCCATTTTCTCAGTTCATTAGAACTGTAGGGTAGACAAAATTTCGCCCCTACCCTTTTAGAGTCTCTGACTGTACAAAAGAATTAAACTGATATGAGACAGGTTAACAGGAGAAAAGCATACAATATTTTCTTTTTTAAAAAAGTAAGTGTTATATCACATGGAATAACTCATAAGGTAATGAAGACCCAAGGAAGCAGTTAGCACTGCACACTTATATACTAAATTTTAAATTATGAATACATGACAACACAAAAGGACTTGAGCTAGAGCAGGTAATACTGAAAGGTAACCAGAAAGATACAATTTAACAAAATATATTCATAAATATGTTTTTCGCTTTTAACTCCTTGTCTCTGGTTATAGGAATAACCTCCTGCTATAAAAAGGACATTTTTCTAACAATGAAAGCGTTCCTATTTCTTCACATCCTCTCCAGCATCTGTTGTTTCCTGACTTTTTAATGATCACCATTCTAACTGGTGTGAGATGGTATCTCATTGTGGTTTTGATTTGCATTTCTCTAATGACCAGGAATGATGAATTTTTCTTTCACATGTTTGTTGGCTGCATAAATGTCTTATTTTGAGAAGTGTCTGGTCATATCCTTCGCCCACTTTTTGAGGGGGGTATTTGTTTTTTTCTTGTAAATTTGTTTAAGTTCTTTGTAGATTCTGGATATTAGCCTATTGTCAGATGGAGTGGCATATTCTGCCATTCTTCAAATTCTTCAGAATTCATCTTTTCAGTCTTTACTATCTTTTAAAATATTTTCCTATTCATCTTATTTGAGTATGCAAATATTCCAGTCATCAGAAAGCAATTCTCAAAGAACCATACACATGGAACTTCATCATGCTGCATTGAGTATGCACCTTTTCATGATGCACTTAGTAATTAGGAATAGAAGTTTTCTCAGCTCTGTTCAAATGAAATTGAAATATTCTTAATTTGATTGTCATATCCTTCTTTCCTATTCTTATTTTATTTCAAGCTTTCTGCTTGAAAACACACTGGCAAATATTACAAAATGTGATTCTTGCTCTGTCTAGCTATTACCTTTATTTTGTTAGGTTTGACCCTCTGAATAGAGACTATTTAATGAGATTGATTCAAATACATACTGATAACATGTTGCAGCAAATGATGTTTCTCTTCTGATAGCTTTCTCTTTACTCCTATGTGGGGCAGACAGGAAGTACCAGGCTTTTGGAAAGTAGAGGGATGTATCTTCCAATTCTTATTCATTATTAGACAAGGACTGTTTATCTACTAATGATTGTGAATTGGAAGATATATCTCCTTACTTTCCTGACCCTGATATGAAAAGACTCTCAGGCATATTCTACGTTGTCTCCTGGAGTTCTTTAACGGGTGGTCAGTTGTCCAGAACAGTAACCTTCTCAGTGATACTCCTTTGACAGACTTCTTTTATTTTCTCTCTCTTACCAATGTTTTCTGAGATCAGTTGCAAAATAAGTTACTTGTCTTTGATTCTTATTCTCAGGGTCTGTTTTCTGGGTAAATCCAAATCAAAACAATGTATCAAAGGAAACTTAAAAGTATTAAAACACTATCTGTATTGATTTTCATAATTTTTTCTGTTAGAAAAGTAATTTCAAAATTAAAAATTAAAATGAGTTTTCTGGAAATAATTTCTAGTTATTTGTAACAATTAGAATAAGACATTTGGATGATAAAACTATGTGCACAGAAGACAGTTGTGTTTTAAAGTAACTTTTACATATTTATGTTTTTATAATAAAATATTCACAAGATTGGATCACAAGATAAAATAATATACTTCAAGGAAACCTTATTGTGACTATGTAAAACACCACTATATACAACTTAAGACCAGTTCAGCTTGTATTAGTAACAACTCTACCTTATGTGTGTCTGGTATATCCCATGGCTACTTGTGGCTACTTGTGGCTATTTAGTCTTTTCATGAAAAATATTGCATTTTTTTCTGCCTTAGCAACTCAATTAAAAAAATTAATAAAACAAGATATATTGGGAAATGAGAGTGTTGAGAAGGTTTCAGAGTTACAATAACTTGCTCTTTGCTCTACTTTTCTGCTGTCTCAGTTTACACTTTTGTCACCTCTAATTTGGGCCAACATAATAAATTCAATCACGTTTAACAAAAATTTGAGCAATAGTTGGTGATGCACCACGAGTTCTTATCAGAGACTTATGGAGAAATTAATGAAATTTAAAACCATTGAGAAAAGAAATGTGACAAGTTTATTCTACTGTGAGACAAACAAGCATGCAACCTGACTTATGTACTTTTCTAAAGATCTTGTTCCAAGGTGCTAATATTTGAAAAGATGTCTGTTTCAAATGAAAACTATAAAAAAGTAGTCTCATTTCTTCTATTTATAAAGCATACTGAGATGGCCTACTAGTCACAGTGCTTTACAAGCATGCATTTGTATTTGTCAGCACATATATACTGCTGAGGAGCCATATCCATGTTTGTATGCTACACATTCAATTATTTTTTCATACTGTATTTGCATTTCTATAGTGCCTCTTGGCAATAAAATAAAATAAAATCCCTTCAATATTTAGAAAGATTGATTTTTTTAGTCTTTAGTTTATCACATGTTGATGGCTAATATGTCAACTGGGCCATATAGTACCTAGATATTTGGGTAAATATTCTTCTGAGTGTGTCTGTGAGAGTGTTTCTGAGTGAGATTAGTGTTTGAGTACATATATTAAGCAGATTGCCCTCCTCAAAGTGGGAAGGCCCCATTCAATAAATTGAAGGCCTGAATAGAATAAAAGACTGAGTAAAAAAGATTTCTTTCTTGCTGCCTAAACTCTTCCAGCTGGAACACGGGTATTTTCCTGCCTTCAGAATTGGAATATGATTGGAATATAATTCAATATACCATTGAATCTCCTGGGTCTGTACTTCTCAGTCTTCATAATTGTATAATCAAATTTCTCATCATAAATCTCTCTCTCTTCCTCTCTCTTTTGGTGTGTGTTTGTGTAACCTATTATATACAAATATAGATATTCTATTGATCTATATCTTTATAGTTATAAAAAGATACATAATAAATAAACAGATATGCAAATATATACACATCCTATTAGTTCTGTTCCACTGCAGAACCCTGAAGAAAACACACATATTATATTTAGAATACCAATAGGAAATATCAAGTAATTAGAGTAAAACAATACTGGTTTGTAAACTTTAAATAAAACAGATAAAATTATTTGGCAAAATAATGAAATGATAACTGAAGAATAATAAGAACTACAAACTGAATTAGACCTACAAATTAGAAAAACAAAATGAAATAATATTCTGAAGAAAGCTTGATTTGAAAACAAGAAACATGATTAACAACAAAAAATAAACAGCAGATAGTATTAATGACTGTTAAATTTATAGAACCTAATATTTCTGAAATTCTCAGAAAATGTATGGAATGAGCGAGATTTTCATGGCTTCCAGAATCTCAAAATGATTGCTTATAGTATGGGAACACCACAATATTCTGTGATCTAACTTGAAGGAGTGAAAGTAGATATTTCTCATGTATGATTATCAAAACATTTGCACTTCCAAATTTAATAATTGTATTAACTAATATTTGAATATTCCAAATTTTAGGATAAGTGGTAAAATCACATCATCTATCTGCCCTTATATTATTCTTATACTCATAAATGTATTAAGCTACCATGGGTGCCTTTAACCACCCATAACTTCTAAAATAATCCTAGATCAATGGAAGTTATTTTTACATGCTGGTATTTTCTTGTATGCATCAATATTGCCATCATCATTAGATGAGATTAATTCAACATACCACAAATAGTATATAATCTACCAAATGAAAGTGAAAGTAGAAAACAAAATGGAAGGCAAACTCTTAACAAATGTGCCTGTTAAATAAAAATGGAAAACATAGGATGTTAAAAAGCTTAATAGTCTCAATAATGGGAAATGGAGTAAAGAGAAATACTGGTCAAATAAAGAAAAATTAGGAACGCACACTGAAATATATTTCCAAAAGGTCTTATTAGCTTTTCTAGTATCTGTACTGAAAACAAGTGAACAGAAACAGGAAATAATTTTGATACATTTTATTTAATTTAGTTATATCTAGAATATTGTTTCAACATTCAATTAATGTACATATTGATGGGATATTTTACTTTTTTTCCAATGACGTCTTTGAAATCTAGTGTACATTATATGCCTACAGTATATCTCAATTTGAGAACTCTACATTCCAATTGCTCAATAGCCAGATATAGTTACAGACCACTATATTGGACAGACAGCTCTAGGGAGTTTTCTAAGACCAATTATGTTTTTATTACATTTTCTGAATATATTTTATCATAAAAGACACATCTCACCTCTGACTGTTGTGGATTAACATGGTAGCAGAAACTAGTATTAATTATAAACATATTTTCTCATTTTAATATGAAAAAAATTCTGTTTTGGGGTGTTACTATTTTTAATGTCATTTACATTTGTTTTATTTATTAAATTTTCATTTTTATTTTAGATTCAGGGAGTACATGTGTAGGTTTGTTACAAAAGTATATTGTGTAGTGCTGAAGTTTGGGCTTCTGTTGATTATGTCACCCAGATAGTAAACATGGTAACCAATAGAATGTTTTCAGCCATTGCTCTGCTCCCTCGCTTGCTGCATATAGACTTCTCAGTGTCTGTTGTTCGCATCTTTATGTCCATGTAAACCCAAGACTTACCTCCAACTTGTAAGTGAGAACATGCAATATTTGGCTTTCTGATTTTTGTTACTTTGCTTTGGACACCAGCCTCCCGTTGCATTGATGTTACTACGAAGAACATTATTTTGTTCTTTGTTATGTATGGGTAGTATTCCATTGTATATATATATATATATGTCCCATTTTCCTTATCGATGCCTAGGTGCCATTGGTGGGCTCGTAGGTAAATTCTGTATCTTTGCTATTGTGAATAGTACTGCAATGAGCATACGAGTACATGTGTCTTTTGGCTGGAACAATTTATTTTCCTTTAGTTATTTCCAGTAATGAAACTGCTAAGGTCAAATAGTAGTTCTGTTTTTCTCTCTTTAGCTTTAATTCTTTGAGAAATCTCCGAACTGCTTTCCACAGGGGCTGAACTCATTTGCATTTCCACCAACAGTGTATAAGCATTCCCTTGTCTCCACAACTTAAATAACATGTTATTTTTTGACTTTTTAATAATAACCATTCTGACCTAGTGTGAGATGATGTCTCATTGTGGTTTTGTATTTTCTATGATGTATTTTCTATTTTGTATTTCTATGATGATTCATAATGCTGAGGATAGTTTCATACGTTTGTTGCAGTATGTATGACTTCTTTTGAGCAGTGCCTTTTCATGACCTTTTCCCACTTTTTAATGAGGTTGTTTGTTTTTTCCTTGCTGATTCACTTAAGTTCTTTGTAGATTTTGCATATTAGTCTATTGTCAGATACATAGTTTCCAAATACTTTCTCCCATTCTTTAGGTTGTCTGTTTACTCTGTTGAAAGTTTCTTTTGCTGTGCTGAAACTCTTTAGTTCAATGACATCATATTTATTGACTTTTTATTTTGTTGCATATGCTTTTAGAGTCCTCATCATAAATTATTTGCCTGGGACAATGTCTAGAAGAGTATTTCCTAGGTTTCTTTCTAAAATTTTTAAGATTTGAAATTTTGCACTTAAGTTTTTAATGTATCTTCAGTTAATCTTTGCATATGGTGGTAAGTAGGAGTCTATATTCATTCTTCTACGTGTGATTAGCCAGTTTTCCCACACCATTTATTAAATAGGGAGTCCCTTTCCCACTGATTATATATGACAACTTTGTTGAAGATGAGTGGACTACAGGTGTGCAGTTTTATTGTAGGGGTCTCTATTATGTTCTATTGATCTATGTGCCTGTTTTTGTACCCATACCATGCTGTTTTGGTCACTGTGGCCTTGTAGTATAGTTTGAAGCTGGGCAGTATGACATCTCTGCCATTTTTCTTTTTGCTAAGGATTGCCTTGTCTATTCAGGCTCTTTTGTGGTTCCATATGAATTTTAAAATAGTTGTTTTGTTTTTTTTTTTCTAATTCTGTAAAAAATGTCATTGGTAGTTTAATAGTGTTGAATCTGTAGATTGCTTTGGGCAGTATGGCCATTTTCACAATACTGATTCATCCTATTTATGAGCGTGGAATGCTTTTCTGTTTGTTTATGTCAACTGTCATTTCTTTTAGAAAAGTTTTGCAGTTCTCTTTATAGAGATACTTAATCCCCTTAGGTGCATTCCTAGGTATTTTACCTTTGTGGTTATTGTCAATGAGATTGCATTCTAGATTTGGTTTTTGGCTTGAAGATTAAATGTATATTAAAATGTTATTTATTTTTGTACATTGATTTTATGTTCTAAGACTTTGCCAAAGTCATTTATCAAGTCTATAAGTCTTTTGGCAGACTCTTAAGGGTTTTCTAGGTATAGAATCATATTGTAAGCAAAGAGAAATGATTGGAATTCTTCTTTTCTTATTTGGGTGCCTTTAATTTTTTTCTCCTGCCTGATTGCATTGGCTAGGACTTCTAGCACTGTATTGAATCAGAGTGGTGAGAGCTGACATCCTTGTCTTGTACCATTCTTAAGGGGAATATTTCTAGTTGTGACCTCTTTAGTATAATGTTGGCTGTGGGTTTGTCATAGGTGGCTCTCATTATTAATATTTGAGGTATGTTCTTTTAATACCTAGTGTATTGAGGGTTTTTATCATTAAAGGAATGTTGAATTTATCAATTTTTTTTTCCAAATCTATGAGATGACCTTTTTTTGTTTTTATTTTTTTTTGTTTGTTTATATGGTGAACCACATTTATTGATTTACATATGTTGAAACATCCTTGCTTCCCAGGACTAAATCCCAATGGATCATGGTGTAATACTTTTTGTTGCGCTACTCTATTCACTTTCCTAGTATTCTGTTGAGAAATTTTGTTTCTATGTTCATCTTGGATATTGGCCTGTAGTTTTAATGTGTGTGTGTGTGTGTGTGTGTGTGTATGTGTGTATGCACAATTTTAATATCAGTATAATATTGTTTTTGTAGAATGAGTTAGCCAGGAATCTTTTCTTTTCAGTTTTCTGAAATAGTTTCAATGGGATAGTTACCAGCTTGTTTTTGGAGAGGTGGTAGAATTTGACTGTGAATTCCTCTGGTCCAGCACATATTTTGATTGGTAGATTTTGTATTACAGTTTAAATTTTAGTACTTGACATTGATCTGTTAAGGATTTCAGTTTCTTCTTGGTCCAAGTTTGAGAGGTTGTATTTCTAAGAATTTACCCATTTCTTCTAGAATTTTTAATTTATGTCCATGTATATATAGATGTTTATAGTAGTCTCCAAGGAACTTTTATGTTCCTGTGGAATCAGATGTGATGTCAACTTTGTTATTTCTGATTATGTTTATTGGGATCTTTCTTCTTCTTTTCTTTGTTAATCTAGCTAACAGTCCATCAGTTATGTTTATTCTTCCATAGAACAAACTCTTTGGGTCATTAATTCTTTGTATACTTTCTTGGGTCTCAATTTCATTTAGGTCTAGTCAGATTTTAGTTATTTATTTTTATCCTCTAGCTTTGGGTTTAGTTTGTTGTTTTTCTAGTTCCTTTAGGTACAAAGTTAGTTTGTTAATTTGAAATCTTTCTATCTTCCTGATATGGGCGTTTGGTGTTATAAACTTTTGTTTTAATGCTTATTTTGCCATATCCCAAAGGTATTAGTATGGTTTGTCTCTATTTTTCTTTGTTCTATTTTTTGTTCTACTTTTATTCCACCGTGGGTTGACAAGATGCTTGATATGATTTCAAGTTTTAAAAACATTGTCAAGACTTACTTTAGAATTAAGTATGTGGTCAATCTTTGAGTTTTTTCTATGTTCAGATGAGAAAAATGCATATTCTGTGGTTTTGGGTTGGACTATTGTGTAGATTTCTATTTCATCTAATTGGCTAAATGTCAAATTTAAGTACAGAATTTCTTTGTTAGCCTTCTGCCTTGATAATATGTCTAATGCTGTCAGTGGGGTGTTCAAGTCTCCCACTGTTATTACGTGACTATCAAAGTCTTTTCTTATGTTTATAAGTAATGGTTTTATAAATCTGAGTGCTCCAATGTTAGAGGCATCTGTATGTAGGATACCTAAATCTTCTGTTGAATTGAATCTTGTATTATAATGTAATAACCTTATTTTTTAACACTATTATTTAAAGTCTATTTTATCTGATCCAAGAATTGTGGCCTCTGCACTTTTTTTTTTTAATTGTGTAATAGTTTTTCTCTGTCATTTTTCTTTGAGCATTTAGTCCATTTATATTCAAGATTCATTTTGATATATGAGGTTTTATTCTCATCATAGAATTGATAGCTAGTTTCCTTGCAGTAACAATTGTGCAGTTGCTTTATAGGATCTGTGAGCAATGTGCTTGTGTATGTTTCTGTGATAGCAAGTATCATTCTTTTGTTTTTATGTTTAGAACTTCCTTTAGCATCACTTGTAGGGCTGATTTGGTTGTGACAAATCTTCTTAGTGATTGCTCGTCTGAGAAAATCGATTACTCCATCGTTTCTTAAGCTTTGGTTTGGCAGGATATGAAATTCTTAGCTGACATTTTTTTTTCTTCTTTAAGAATACTAAAAATGAGCCCCCAACTTCTTCTGGATTGTATAGTGTCTGCTGATAAGTCTGCTGTTAATGTAATGGGCTTCTCTTTATAGGTAATATGACCCTTTTCTTTAGCTATCTTATTATTTTTTTACATTGACTTGAGTAGTCTGATTACTATGTGCCTTGGAGATGGTTATCTTGTATAGTATTTCACAGAGGTTCTCTGCATTGCCTGTATCTGAATGTTGACCTCTCACGCAAAATTGAGAAAATTGTATTGAATTATATCCTCAAATATGTTTTCCAAGTTGCTTAGTTTATCTTCTCTCTAAGAGATGCCAATAAGTTTTATATTTGGTTGTTTCCCATAATCCCACATTTCTTGAAGGATTTGGGTTTTTCTTATAATAATAATTATTATCACTTTACCTGATTAGGTTGATTTGAAGGACCTGTCTTCTAGATCTGAATGTCTTTCTTCTATTTGATCTAGTCTGTTGTTATGGCTTTTAATTGTATTTTGAAATTTATGTAGTTTATCTAGAATTTTTTAAATTCTTGCAGTTCTTTTGTTTATTTATTTAAGGTGGCTATGTTGTCTTTCAACTCTTGGATTGTTTTAATGTTTTCTTTGGACTGGGTTTCAACTTTCTTCCATATCTTGTTGAGTTTCTTTGCCATTTATATTTTAAATTATTTGTCATTTCAGAGATTTTATTCTGGTTAGGATTCATTGCTTGGGAGCTAGTGTAGGTGACCAAACACTCTATTTTTTTGTATTGCTAGAGTTGCTTTTGTGCTGGTTTCTTTTCATCTGAGAGAGCTGATGCTTCCTTTTTTTCAATTTGCTATTTCTTGGATAGAGCTTGTTGATTTTTCATTCTCTTTCCCTTGAAGGTATAACTCTAGTATATATTGTGTGATTGATTGGCTTTGTTTCTGGGTGTTTTCAGGTTGCCAAGGCTCTGCAATTTTTCCTTCATGGCAGATAGGTTCATGCAGTGGCTTTCTCAGATGTTGCTATTGTAATAATGTAATTTTGTTTGGTGATGTAGTTTAAAAATCAATTCCTCAACAAATACAACCTACTAAGATTGAGTTATAAAGAAGTGGAAAATCTGAACAAACTCATATTAAATAAGATGATTGAATCAGTAATAAAAATCTATCAAAGGAAATATCAGGAATTGGTGGTTTCCCTGCTGAATTCTATCAAACATTTAAAGAATAACTAATACCAATTATTTGCAAATGCTACCAAAAAATTGAAGACAATGTAATAACAGATTTTATGTTTGCAGCATCACACTGATACTGAAGTCGGACAAGGACAATAGAGAAGAAGAGAATTACAAACATATCTCCCAAATGCATAAATCCTCAATAAAAGGCTAGAGAACTGAATCCAATAGTCTCTTAAGAAGATTATTCACCATGATCCATTGGAATTTATTCCCCAAATGCAAGGATTGTTCAACATCTGCAAATCAATAAAAATGACACATCATATTAACAGAATAAGGGTCAAAAACAATATCAGCATTTCAATAGATGCAATAAAATGTATTTGACAAAATTAAAATTGTTTTCATAAGTTCTCAACAAATTAGATATACAGGGACTGTATTTCAACATAATAAAGGCCATATGACAAGCACACAGCTAACTTCATACTAAATGGAAAAATGCTGAAAACCTTTTCTCTAAGATCTAGAATATAACAAGCATGTTCACTCTTGACACTTATATTCAACATGGTTCTAGAAGTCCTAGCCAGAGTAAGCAAGAGACATCTATATTTGACATAAAAAGTTATTTTGTTCCTCTCTATTTGTAGACAGCATGATCTTATATAGAGAAGACCCACAATACTCTACCAAAAAACTATAATTACAACTAACTAAAAGATTAGTAAAGAATACAAAATCCACCTACCCAAATCTGTAGGGTTTGCGTGTGTGTGTGAGTGTGTGTGTGTGTGTGTGTGTGTGCTAATAATTAACTCTCTGAAAAATAAATCAGGAAAACAATTTTATTTAAATAACTATAAAACATTTACATAGTAATAAATTTAACAAAGAAGGTAAAAGATCTCCGCACTGAAAAGTATAAAAATGGTAATAAAAGACAATGAAGATGACACAAATAAAAAACTCCCATGTTCGTGAATTGGATGAATTAATATTTTAAAAATTTCCATACACCCAAAATTATCTAGATTCAATGCAGTCCCTATCAAAACACCAATAGCATTCCTCACAGAAGAAATAAGCAATCTTACAATTTTTATAGAAACACAAATGACTTCAAATAGCCATAACAATCCTGAGCAAAAATAATAAAGCTAGAGGCATTACACTACCTGACTTAAAAATATACTACCAACTATACTAACCAAAGAGCATTGTACTGACAAAAAAAAACAGATACATATACCAATAAAATAAAATAGGCATCCCAGAAGTAAATCTATGCATATAGAGCAAACTGATTTTCAACCAAGTTAACAAGAACATATAATGGTGAAATGAGTCTCTTCAATAAATATTTTGGGACAACAATATGTACACATGCAGAAGAAAAAAAAAATAGACCTTTGCCTTGTATTTTAATCTGAAAATAAGCTTAAAATAAAGACTTAAGTGTAAGACCCAAAACAATAAAACTACTAGAAGAAAACATATAGGAAAAACTCAAGGATATTGGTCTAGGAAGTGATTGTTTTAGATATGACCAAAAAGCACAGGCAGTAAAAGCAAAAATAGACAAGTGGGATTGCGTTAAACTAAAAATATTCTGCACAGCAATGGAAACAATCAACATAGTGAAGAATCAACCTACATTATGGGAGAAAGTATTTGCCAACTATACATCTAATAAGAGGTTAATATCAAAATATATTAAAACTCCAGAGAATTCAATATCAAAAAAGCAAAGAACACAATTTTTAAAAGTGCAAAGAATCTGAATAAATATTTTTCAAAGAAAATCATACAAGTGGTCATAGGTATATGAAACAAAATGTTCAACATCAGTAATCATCAGGGAAGTGAAAATTATAACCACAATGAGTTTTTACTTCAACCCTATTAGAATGTCTATCATCAAAAGGACAAAGATTAGTGTTAATGAGGATGTGGAAAAAAAGGAACCATGCACAGTGTTGGTGAGAATAGAAGTAAGCACAGCCATTATGAATAATAGTATTGGGGTTTCTTACAAAATTAAAAATAAAACTACCATATAATCCAGAAATCCTGCTACTGGGTATATATTCTGATATGGTTTGGTTGTGTCCCCACCCAAATCTTATCTTGAGTTGTAGTTTCCACAATTTTCACAGGTTGTGGGAGGGACCTGGTGGATGATAATTTAATCACGGAGGCAGTTCCCCCCATACTGTTCTCATGGTAATGAATAAGCATCATGAGATCTGACGGTTTTATAAGGGGAAACCCCTTTTACTTGGCTTTCATTCTCTTCTCCTGTCTGCTGCCATGTGAGATGTGTCTTTCCCCTCCTGCCATGATTGTGAGGCCTCCCCAGCCATGGGAACTGTGAGTCTCTTAAACCTTATTCTTTTGTAAATTGTCCAATCTTGGGTATGTGTTTAACAGCAGCACGAAAACTAATACAGTAAATTAGTTCCAGTTGAGTGAGGCACTGCTGAAAAGATACCAAAAATGTAGGAGTGACTTTGGAACTGGGTAACCGGCAGAGATTGGAACAGTTTGGAGGGCTCAGTGGAAGACAGAAAAATGTGGGAAGTTGGGAACTCCATAGAGATTCCTTGAATGGCTTTGACCAAAATGCTGATGATATAGACAATGAAATCCAGGCTGACATGGTCTTAGATGGAGATGAAAAACTTGTTGGGAACCAGAGCAAAGCTGACTCTTGTTAGGCTTTAGCAAAGAAACTGGAAGCATTTTGCCCCTTCCCTAGAGATTTGTGGAACTTTGAGCTTGAGAGAGATGATTTAGGGTTTCTAACAGAAGAAATTTCTAGACAGCTAAGCATTGAAGAGGTGACTTGGGTGTGTTAAAAGCAGTCTGCATTAAAAGAGAAACAAAGCATAGATGTGTGGAAAATTTGCAGCCTGAAAATGCAATAGACAAGAAAAACCATTTTCTGAGGAGAAGTTCTAGCTGGCTGCAGAAATTTACAAAAGTAATGAGGACTGAATGTTAATCACCAAGACAATGGGGAAAATGTCTACAATGCTTGTCAGGGACCTTTGAGGTAGCCCCTCTCATCACAAGCCTAGAGGCCTCAGAGGAAAAAATGGTTTCATGGGCTGGGCCCGGGGACCACTTGTTGTGTGCAGCTTAGGGACTTGGTGCCCTGCATCCCAGCGTCTCTGGCCACGGCTAAAAGAGGTCAAGGTACAGCTTGGGCAATAGTCTCAGAGTGTGCAAGTCCCAAGCGTTGGCAGCATCCATGTCATGTTGAGCCTGTGGGTGCACAGAAGTCAAGAATTGAGGTTTTGGAACCTCTGTCTAGATTTCAGAAGATGTATGGAAATGCCTGTAAGTCCAGGCAATTGTTTGCTGCAGATGCGGGGCCCTCATGGATAACTGCTGCTAAGTCAGTGTGGAAGGGAAATGTAGGGTTGGAACCCCTACACAGAGTCCTCACTGGGGCACTGCCTAGTGGAGCTGTGAGAAGAGGGCCACCATTTTCCAGATTCAAGACTGGTAGATCCACTGACAGCTTGCACTGTGCACCAGGAGAAGCTGTAGACACTCAACTCTGGCCCAGGAAAGCAGACAGGAGGGAGGCTGTACCCCACAAAGCCATGGGGCAGAACTGCCCAACACCATAGGAACCCTTCTCTTGCATCAGTGTGACCTGGGTGTGAGACATGGAGTCAAAGGAGATCATTTTAGCAGTTTATGATTTGACTGCTTTGCTGGATTTCAGACTTATGTGGGGCCTGCACCCCTTTTGTTTTGGCCAATTTCTCCCATTTAGAAAGGCTGTATTTACCCAATGCCTGTACCCTCATTGTATTTAGGAAGTAACTAACTTGCATTTGATTTTACAGGCTCATAGGCAGAAGGGACTTGTCGTGTCTCAATGGGACTTTGGACTGTGTACTTTTGAGTTAATGCTAAAATGAGTTAAGGCTTCAGGGGACTGTTGTGAAGGCATGATTGGTTCTGAAATGTGAGGACATGAGATTTGGGAGGGGGCAGGGGTGAAATAATATTGTTTGTCTGTGTCTCCACCCAAATCTCATCTTGAATTTTACCTCCACAATTCTCACCTGTTGTGAAAGGGACATGGTGGGAGATAATTGAATTATGCGAGGGGCAGTTCCCCCATATTGTTCTCGTGGTAATGAATAGGTCTCATGAGATCTGATGATTTCATAAGGAGAAACCCCTTTTGCTTAGCTCTCATTTTCTCCTTTTGTCTGCCTCCATGTGATACGTGTCTTTCCCGTTCTGCCATGATGGTGAAGCCTCCCCAGCCATGTGGAAGTGTGAGTCCACTAAATCTCTTTCTTTTGTAAATTTCCCAGTCTTGGGTATGTTTTTATCAGCAGTATGAAAGGGGACTAATGCATATTCAAAGCAGATGAAATCAGTACATCAAAGAGATATCTGCACTGGCATGTTGATTGTCACATTATTCACAATAATCAAATTATGAAATCAACTTAAGTGGTCATCAATGGGTAAATAAAGAAAACGTAGCTTAAATAATTAATATATAATTATATGTAATTACACAATTAAGTAATCTTCAGACACTTAAAAATATTCAGTCACTTGAGAAAAAAAAAAACGGCTTAACCTGGGAGACACTATGTAAGTGAAATAACCTAGAAACAGAAAGACAAATGGCGCATGATCTTACTTATCTAGAATCTAACAATGTATACCTTATGGATAGATAATAGAATGGTGGATATCAAAAGGTTGAGTGTTGCATGGGGGTGTTTGGGTTGATGATCATAGGATACAACATTTCAGATAGGAGGAATAAGTTCAAGGGAGCTATTGCACAACATGATTACTATATTTATCAATATATTTTATTCTTGAAAACTAATGAAAAAGTAAATGTGAAGTATTATAAAAAATAATAACTATAAAGTAATAGATATGTTAATTAGATAGAGTAGTCATTTCATAATTTACACATACTTCAAAATGATATGTTGTAAATGGTAAATATATGCAATTTTAACTATCAATTCAAAAAATAAATATGTATATGTAAGGAAAAATTAAAGCACTTTATTTTTCAACTTTTATGTCTAGTTCTCATATTGTGATGAATCAGTCAACCAATCTGTAGGGAGCAGAATATAATTTCCCATTTTCACCATTCTCCATTTCTTCTGGCTACCAAGGAATTTTTGCCCTTTCTTCTGATTATGATTATTCCTTCATCAAGCTGTAAGTCAACTCATAGGACCTCCCTTTTCCTTTAATATCTCCTGAATTTTCAAAATGTTAGTGAAAATTAAGTATGTTTTACATTGCTTTAAGGTAAAACTTAGCCATCTGTTACTTGGGGTACTGCATTTTTCAAAATCAGGTTTTGCTAACTTCCCCGTGTCACATTTTTTATAGTTACCATACCAATGTTTCTAAAATGTATTTCCAATAATTCCAGTCACTTGGTTACATACTTAGAATACTTTGTAGCTTACTATACAAAAGTTACTAAAGACCTTTATGTTGAATTAGGAGCTTTTTTATGTTATGGCTCTTTTAGGCACCTTCAAATTAGGTACTTGTATCCTCTCATGTCCTGGACCAAAGACTCTATCCATTCTCAGCTACACCATATTAACTGTTACGCTTCTATGCTTTTGAAGATGTTGTTGTTATTTGTCATCTTTTCCCAAACCTTGTTTTCATGCAATGAATATCACTCTGCTTCTGTTTTTCTTTTGTTTTCTTTTGGCAATATTTCTATTATCTTGTTAGATTATCGTGGAAAGGCACGCACTCAAAAAGAAAGTAATCTCATTGCATCTGCCCTGTGATTTATGCTATCTTTGCTAGAGAAGATTACAGACTAATGTAGTATTTTCTTTTGCTATCAGGTGAAGGTTAAGACACAGTTTAGGTTCACAGGGAATGTACAACAGTATTTATATATAACCTGGCTCCAGGACTATGTTAGTTTTTCTCCTCTCTAGACTTTCCTCAGAACATCACGCTTTCCACCATCTTAACTACCTCATCTTAATAGGATCAAATGATTAAAAAAAAGTCCAAAGCACATTAGAAGCCTTAAAAAGACAGATACACTTTACAAAGTAGAAGATAAATTCTGATACCCTAATTTTCTGTACCAAATATGTGTTTTAAAGTAAATTCCCCCCCAAAAAAACAACTCATGCTTAACAGGGACAAAAGCAGTTGTGCTTACATGATGGTCCTTAAGCCTGTTACAGTTAGTTGAAAATTATAAACCACACCTTTATTCATAGTACTGAAATAATAGATGCTCATTTTCTAAAAAGATATTTATCAAAATACAGAAGAGGTAGATTACTAGACTGTCTATTATATAATAGTGCTTCAATAAAGGTATGACCAATTGCATGTCTGAAATGAACTATGTTATTAAATAACTAAGTTTAAATTTTTGATTTGAGATTCTACAATTAGAAAATGATTACTTAATTGAAAATACAATGTTAGAGAGAAAAATATCTTATCCATTACTCAAAGGATTTAGTGTACAAACCTTCTGGGTCATAGAGATAAAGAATAACTTAGGAAAACATGAGAATTATTAGAATATCAAATACACATTTTAATTTTTGGAAGGTCTTTTTTGTTTGTTTTTTTAAATTTAGGAGTGAGTTAACTTTATCTCCAGGTATGTATGACTTTTAGTGTGCTCCTCCCTTCAGTTTTCTGAGTTTCTGCCTTGCAATGTTTTCTCTGGAGACTGAAATATTTTCATGTTGTTTAACTAACTAACTGAAAAAAAAATCTGGGTTATTAGTGAGAATATTGTTAAATGAAGAAAAAGTATGAGGCCTCCAGTTGGCTGTTAGCACCCTGTCACTGTTTGGCCTGTGTGAGTCCGCTTCTTTAGGAAGGCTATCATTCTGACTTAGACCTCGCCTCTGATTTTTGCTTAGCTATCTTCAAACATTTTACCTATAACACAGTATTTCGTATCAAGATTTTATATTTTGAATTGTAACCTGAAGATGCAAATGGATTACTTTAATAAATTCTCTTTTTCACATTTATGAACATTGACTTTTTTCTTACACAAATTAGTCAGGATCCTGTCATATTCACCTATGTGGCCATTGTTTAAAGTTGATCATTTAATTCTGGGTTCACATATCCCAGGCTTTCTCTATGTTTCTTACTAAATTATATTAAATGTCACTGTATATTTTTTGTCCTTGAAGGTTATCAGAGGGGAAACTTGAATAAAAGTATTTAAAGAAAAAGTAACTCCATTCTCAATTAGAAACCCTATAAAATTAAAAATATAAAAATCCCTATTCTACTAATCTGCATACAATAAATGAGTTGTAATGATACCAAGGAGACTCAATTCAATGACCTAATCAACAAAGGCTTATACATTCTCATTAGTAACAACTGAATCAGCATCATTTATGATAAGCCTAGTAAGCAACTTATATTTGATTACATCTTATATTTACTCTTAGAAATGCATGAAAAAAAGCAGAACAATATAGTGGTTCATGTATTAATAAATCATTCATTTTATTACTCCTGAGTATCTTTCATTTTATCCTTTACACATTAACATCTTTTTAGCTATTTTTTACCTGTGAAACAAAAATTACTTTTCCTAGATGTTATTAATGCTGATAACATATGAACAAATGTTTTGACACTTGATAATTTAGGAAAAAATGTGCAATTTTTTTTAAATTAATGTTTAAAGAGCATGCAAGTAGAATTTCAAATATTTTCATGTTTAAAAACATAGTCAATTGAAAATTTTTGTCAAGAAACCTTCATATTGTGAACATTATATTAATTTTGTCCACCATAAGTGATCAAATATATTTGACATATATAAACTGTTAATTACATTAATATTAGTGTAAAGGTCTTTATTTTGTTTTAATTTTGGCCATAAACACCATCAAAAGTAACATTTTCCATTTTTAAGTTGGTATATGCAATACCATGACCTTTGGAAAAACAAATTTCAAAGCTTTTCTTTTATAGAAGATAACTGTCCTGAGATTGAAGAAAAAAGAATGATATATATAGAAAACTACATTAAAAAAGCTTGAATTTATCATTAACAGCAACTACTAAATTTGCACATTTAGATGTTGGACGTGTGAGTAAAAAAGGCCTATAGTCTCCTTAAAAATTGAATAATTTGAAGTATTAACAATTTCAGTTATATTATAAAATAATTATTACCAAAGTTCCACCTTTGAATTTCCTGTATGCACTAAGAAGGAGATAACTAATATTGCAATTTTAAGACAAGGTCCATTTATTTCCAAATATACAGAGAAAAATACCACCCATTAACTCTTCAAATATCTTCCTGAATGTGTCTTCCATGTTTTTAATGCTCATGTGTTGTTCCTGTTGTATTGTGCAATCTGTGTACTTTAATTTGGATATTTCTATTGATTTACCTTATAGTTCTCCAATTTTTATTCTATTTTGTAGCCAATTCCATCTATTGATGGCGTGTTAATTGCATATTTTATATTTTGCATTCTGGGATACTCATTTGAATAAAATTCTTTGAAAATTGAACAACTTTTAACCTATTCTGTACATATTTTCATCAATTTCTTGATCTTTTAAAGCCTTTGTCTGATCATTACAATATCTAGATCACCTGGGATATTTTAAATGTTTTCTCTTGGTTGTAAATTATGTACTTACTGATATCATTAATATGTTAAGATTTAGTCATTTCACAGAGTTCAATATTTTCTATAAAATGCATGCATAATTAATAGCAGGTGGCCAATTACATATAAATTCTTGCAACATTTAATTTAGTTGTTACTTAAATGGTGTTGATGGCTTATAATTGTTAATGTTTCATTATATAAGTAAATCAGACAGGAAAAAATAGTAGACTCTGTAAGATATGATGGGCTAATTTTTCCTGCTGCTTCATATGTTAGAAGAAAAAACAGACTTTAATTTAAAGACAATTCAACTTTGAGTTAAATTCCTCAATTTGAGATTTCCATTCATTTTGTTAATGTCTTGCAAATATCTTACAAACTTTACTACTTCAAGCATCAGAAATCACCATTTTATTGCGTTGTAGATTTTAAACCCTAGGAATCACTTACAAAAACAGAATAAACAGTCTCCTTTTTCAGATGAGCAGATTAATATTCACAACAGTCACATCATATGCTTTTAATGCTATACAGCAAAAACTGCAATTCTGATTTCCAGATTTTTAATCTTATATTTTACTACATCATAGTTGTAAGATTTTATTTCTAGTTCAAATACATTTTGTATTATATTTGTTAGTATTTCTTATGACAGAGTAATCGTGAATTTTTTTTTTTTTTTTTTACAGGTACTGATCAGTACCTGTAACTGGACTTGCTCAGTTACAGGTACTACTGATAATTCTATCTGCCATGTAAGAGACCAAGTGTTGAGATTGTAAGATCAAAAAATTAAATTGAGTCCTACCATGGAAGAATTTTAGCCTGGAGAGGTGCCTCAAGCTCAAAAAAGTCTTATGTGAACATGAAATATACACTTGTGTTAAATCACAGAGATTTGGGGATCGTATGTTGCTATAGGACATTTTTTTTTCTAGCCAGGCTAATTCAATGTTCTAAAAAATTTCTGTTTGAAGTCTAGAACCTAGTACATGAGAAAAGAATGTGAAATATAATTAAATTATATGTTACATTGTAAACTTAGGATTCAGTATGGAAAAAGCAATCAGAACATCTTAGAATATTATCTCATCTATGTTGTTACTGCTTGGCCTGGTCAATGTGTTGTGATCAGGAAATATGTACATATTTGTATACATACAAATATGTATTATACATATAGCACATACAAACATATATAAATATATATAAATAAACATATATAAATATGTATATATATATTTATTTATTTCTAATTTAGTGTTAAAAATCAGTTTTAAAAGTATAACTATTTTATAGCTTAAAACATTAAAGCTCAAAAATTAAGCAATTCACCGGTTACACAGCCACTAGCTTTTAGAGCTAGAAATCATATCTGTGGTTGACATTACTAATTTTTACTAATATCTGGTTCTTGTCTCCTGCCAGCTAAATGGTGGATTATTCTGCACCCAGCATTAAAGTATTCTGTGATTGTGTGATAGGCTTTAGCCAAAGAAATCTTTCACTTCTAGTCCAAAGCCTTTCATTGTTGGATCTTTATGTTCTATCCTTGTTGTCCTCTATCATGGTAATTCTAGAACCTTGTACTTATGTGGCAGCATCACAATATGGTGGAACTTCCACTCCACTGAATGTCTAATTGGCTACAGTGTATTTATGACAAAAGATAAATACATAGCATGAATTTTAAAAAAAATCCTTGTATTTAAAACCACTGAGAATTTATAATTTATTAGGACGTTATATCCTAGCTATACCGATGTAATGCACTATCGAAATCTTCTCATATAAAGCTTTTCTCTTCCACAAGGTTATTGTTTTCAGAGAGCATGATTATGTTCCCTGTACATAGTTCATCCCCATGCTTTTTTTAAAGTATATGATATATAAACTCATGGTACATGATAATTTGCAAAAGATGTATGTTTCAAATCTAAAAATCAGTGTTAAAAAATAAAGTTTATAACAAATAGCTGAAATTTAGTTCCTGGCTATTTTAAGTGTATTATTTATGTATATGGAGTGTAATCAGAATGTCCAAGAATTGCATTTATTTAAAAAATATAAACAGAGTATGATGTTAAGACAGAACTATTGTCCTGATTGCTCTAATAAGCAAATGTTCCTTGTGAAATGTTGAGAAAGTGGAAACACTTAAATTACTGAGGATGAAGAAAACATGCTATGTGTGTTATTGTATTTCATCTTCATAGTAAATCTAAGACTCCATTGCTCTTATTATCATTTTATATATCAAGGAATAGAGCTAAAGAATTATATAACTTTATATAAATTTATATAGAGTGTGAGCATCAGTATGATTTTAAAACAGATTTTACAAGTAAATTTAGAATTATGCTATAAACCTTATACATAGAGCTACTAAACAGAGGCATATTTCTCCTGATGGCTCTGATGTTGCTTTCTGTGTACGGTTAACAGATATTGGGAAAATCCTCTTCTTTAATCATCTTTTTCATAACATGCTGAATCAAAACTCAATGAGTTTCAACAAAATATTTATGTGGTATAATACAAAGCTAATTCTTTCATCTATTTGTCAGAAGTTGGCTTACTTTTTCTAATTTGTTAAACAGCTGGTGATCAAGGTTAAGACACATTTAGCTGCAATAACAAAATTTACAACTAAGATTATTTATAATAATAAATGAACATATTATCATATGCATTACAAAATATGGAAGTGGTATGTGTTTAGCATTAGTTGACTGACCAAATCAGTGTGGCCACTGGAACTTCTTTGCTCATGGCCATGGGCACATTCTTTCTTTGTTAATCTTGAATAAAAGTCCACTCATCGATATTGTTGTGCCAACTTACGTTAATACCCTTGTGTGTGTGTCTGTGGTGGGGACAGGGTGTGTATCCAAACAGCTTTGAGCTATTTTACTTAACCAGGGTTCCTGGATCACCTGGCAGGAATAGTAGGATTATCATGATTAGTTTAGAATAAATGAGAGAGGAAGAAGGAAGAAACTGGTCAAGCAGGCAGGCAGGGTGAGTCGTCAGTACAACTTCTTCAAACCACAAGCAGCCTGAAAATCAAGCTGCAGTCCCCAGATAAGAAAAAGCCCAAGTACTTGAATTGCAACGGCTATTCTGTGAACCTAGATGAACAAATGCCACTTCTCTTTCGGACACATTTTTCTCACTTTGGCCAGCCTTTGTCTTGCTTCATGTGCTTCCTCCAGATTGGTCCTTACTTTTCATTGATTATATATATATATATATTTAATACCTCTCTTCCTGTGATTGGTCCTGGGCCAAGGTTCAGGGCCAACATTCCAGGCCAAGTCTTCACTTCTGCCTCCAATTGGTTCTTTTCACTATCGTGTCTCTTCCTGAGTGATACTTTTTACAAGATGGCACAGAGACTAGTAAGCACATTCCTCCCACTCTTCAGTCCATTAAACCCTGGGCACTTAACCCCACAGTGGTTCTGGTCCCCTTGCTCTGGTCCCCTCTCCTTGTTGAGAACTTTTCTCTCACTTAAGAAATCTGACTCTGTCTTACTCACTGCCTAGTGTCCACATGCCTTATTCTTCTTGGTTGTGGAACGAGAACCCCAGAGCTCACAAGCAGTGGCAGCAAAAAAGCTGTAACACTCCCTCCCACTCGTGGGACAACAGGAGTGGAAAACCTGCAACATAATCAGAGTTCATCTTTGGAGCCAGTGATAGGCTTTGATTTCCTCAAATCATCAGTGCTATTAAGCCCTTAGAAAACTATATGGTTAACTTACATTAAGTAGTCCATGCAATAAAACATTCTGGAGTGTCTATTATGAGCAAAGCTCTCTACTAGAAATTGAGGATATACTAAAGAGCAAAATTGACATAGTCATTGCCCCCATGGAGATTGCCTTGTGCTAATAACTGCCAATTACAATTGTCACAGTGTAAGTCTATGTGCCATGTGCTTTATAAATTCTTCTCAATTTCAACAAGATTTTCACGAAAAGGGTATTATTTTAATCTCCATATTAAAATAAGGAAAGTTAATTTCACTAGCTTTAGGTAAAATGTACAAGACTGCACAGTTATTAATTGAATGGGCCAGGCTTCTAATCCACTCAGTCTAATTCTGCTGCCTGAATAGAGAACTTATCAGTGCTATCTAACCTTATTTATCACATATATTTCAAACTGCATATACCCTTAAAAGGAGCTGTTATCTTTGGGACTGTCCGTTTTGTCTCTACAGTCCATTTGTACTACATGTGTATTAAGTGAACAGTTGCTTAGAGTTGCATAGGTAGTGTACCCAATTTGTGTTTACCAGAAATTTGGACATGTTCAATATTATGTTTATGTGTATTTTGTTATTTAAATGAAAATCGAATGGGTTGTATATGTGTTGTAGTAGAAAGAATGCAGTTGCTGGAATCTCATGAACATGAGTTCATTTCTTGATAGTTTTTCCTTGTAACAGTTCAGTGACCACAGACAATTCAATTAACATTTATAGATTGATTCCCAACTTTAGATAAAGAGATATAACAGTAATATATAGGTATTAATCAACATTAAATTACACCCCCAAAAATTTCTGCTCAATCTGGCATGCTACATTAAAGAATTCTTACTTATGCTTCTGCTGCTTTTTCATTTTCTGTTTTGACACTCTTGCTTTAGTTCAAACATTTGATTAATAACGTTTATAGTTGCTTAATGAATGATAGCTACTTTCCATGCTAGCATAGTAGTTTTGTAAGTCATTTTCTAGTTGACTTGGATTTGTAAACCAACTTTGAAGTAGGGATCCTTATCTAATCTAGAAATGGGGACTCAGGTCAGAGTGGGTCTGTCATAGTTGCTAGATAACGTGATGACGCTTGTTGGTAGAAAGTTGTTATAGAGCCACCATTATAGACTAACCAAAAATGTGAATCCTAGTTTATTTAAATTATCATCTGACTTGGAGTCAGAAAACAATATTTTAGGCACATTATTTATCATTTTGAGTCTGTTAACTTCTACCACGAAATTTCAGGGAACAAGAATAATTAGCATTTCTCTTCACGTGGTATAGCTCAAATTATTTCACGTGCATAAAAATTCTTTATGAATTGTGTAATAAAACAAATGGAAACTAGTGTGCTAGAATTTTTATCAACATTATTAATAAAACCTGAAATTACAGTACACTAAGAAGAAATAGGCAATGTAGGCAAAAATGTATCAGAGTATTACCAAGTTCCTATAAACAAGGAGCTTTATTACTTTGGACCTAATATATTCCTGAAATAAATAAAAGATATCAAAACTGTCATCTTGCTTGCTACATAGTTTGGTTTTAAATTTATTTGACATTTCTCTATGATTTAACATTAAATTTAAAGAGTTATGTATCATAAATATTTTAAATGAAAGCTCACCTTTTTCAATGTAGCAAACACAATAATATTTGAAAAAATATACATGTAAACATAAGCATTTTGTTGACCAAGTATGGAAAATATAATAGAAACTGATGATACCAAATCATAAATGTGTGTGTATGTATTCTTGTTCTTTTAAAAAAGCTCTCCTATTATGGAAATCAGACATGAAATCAATGTCCAATATGATTTTACATAAAGAGATATAAAAGGTAATACAGATTTTTTAATACCTGGGCCCAGATTAAAAAATTAAGTGCTTCAAGATTTCAGCTGTCACTTACTGCTTTCCACTAGGGTTTACATTTGTCATCCATGCTATACTGAGAGAAAAACTATTTTTTTTACTACAAATGAGTACATAGATGACAACAAGATGAAATAAAATCAAAGTATATCATTTATGTTTAGAAAAAAATACATGTTAAGGCTTTATGTTTTTAAATAGTCTGTCCAGGTTAATAATAGTGATAATGACTGACATATTCTCAAAATTCTTCAGAATTTTTGTTGTCCTGGAAACTTTGCTCATCATCTTGCAAAAATAAATAAAATAATATATAAAGTTTGTAATATTTAAGTATTTTTACACTCAAAAATAGTGTTTCATTTTAATTATACAATTTTACATTTTATAGAATAATTAGCTTCCAAACTTGCATTAACATATGTATCACGGAGATAAATATTTCATCAACACAATATTGGATATAAGATGTTCAGAAATTGATAACATTTTCTTTCTCCCTGTGAGGAAAGTTTTGGTATAAGTTTTATTTCTAAGATTAGAGAGTGTGCATCAGCATCTAATGGTATTCGAAGAAAATTTATTTTATAGAGATAAAAAATTAAATATAAATTAATATCATTTCAAAAACTCTAAGATTTGGTTTAGATTTCATTTTATGGTAGTGAATTAAAGTTGCATGGTTCATTCTTTTAAAAATCTTTGTATTAATATTTATTTTGAAGAATTGAATTATTCTTAACTGAGGAAAAGGATGTTGTATTCATTAAATCTAGTAATAGACCTGACCAAACATGACATTAGTGGAATAAGTACCATTTCATTTATGGTTATGTTTGAAAAATATAAATCATTCAATAAAAATTAAAAATACAAAGATAAATACCAAATTTACAGAATCAGGCTGAGTCAACTAATTGTCATAAGTATACTTTACCCAATTGCAACAAATATTTTTAAATGTTTCATATGTAGATTATATATGATGTATTTTATAGTAAAAGCTTAGTTTGACCTATATTTGGGAAAATCTTAAGTATTTTGACATGGGTTGCTGCCAATTTAACAAGTTTTGGGTTTGAAGAAGTTGAATAACTTGGTAGTATTTATGTGGGAGGTATATGTGTGTATACAGAAATTTGATATTTAAATAACATTTTGTGTTCGAAATGTATTTATTTGAGTACCTACTCTCTTTAAATTCATATATGAAAATATATTAAAAACTTTTACAATCTGAAATATTTAGAACCAACTAGAATAACTGAAGAGATATTTCATAGTATTTGGCTTATCCTAATATCTTACCATAGTTAGTAGCAATCTGAAAACCATACAGCTATTGTGGATCAAATGTATATCTATGAACTAAATAAATATTAAAATTGAGGATTTTGGCTGGGTGCGGTGACTCACGCCTGTAATACCAGCATTTTGGGAGGCTGAGGCGGGTGGACCAGGAGGTCAGGAGGTCAAGACCAACCTGGCCAAGATGGTGAAATCCCGTCTGTACTAAAAATACAAAAATTAGCCAGGCATAGTGGCAACTGCCTGTAATCCCAGCTACTAGGGAGGTTGAGGCAGAGAATTGCTTAAAACTGGGAGCTGGCGATTTCAGTGAGCCAAGATTGTGCCACTGTACTCCAGCCTGGGTGACAGAGTGAGGCTCTGTCTTAAAAAAAAAAAAAGAAAAAAAAAGAGGATTTTTTTTTTTTTTCATATAAGAATGGAGAATTTGTGAATCATGGGTTTGCTGCATACCTCTGGACAATGAAAACAGTATTTCTTGATGCAGTAGAGTTGTAAAGTTCATTTGTAAGAATTTTGTAATACTCTGACCCTTTTTTTGCCTACCTATGTCTACTTCTTCTTAGGAGATGCTAAAAATATAGTTAAGTTCTAAGTTCTTATTAGCAAATCATTTCAACTTTGTAAGGAAAACAGAATTTCTTAATGGTTAATAATGATTACTATATCCTACAAAAAGAAATGCTTGGAAAAGTAATTATATGTTCAGCAGTAATATTCAACAGAGTTAAAGACCATAGAAAAAATATTTTGTAAATCAATAAAATTGTACTTTCATATGGGATATATGTTTTTCTGACTTTGATGTGGCATTTAACAGCAGGATGTACCTTCAGAGAAATAGACATCTTTGCTCAACAAATGTTGATAAAAATGATGAATTTTAGTTTAACTGTCTCAAAATCTGTCACACAATAATAACTCATATTTGTTTCAATGATTTGTACATTTAATTTAAATGCACATTAAGAAATATTAGAAAGTAACATAAAAACATAAACCAGGATTTTCTCTTTCACAAAACTATTGAGCTCTTAAAACTTAAAAAAAATAATGAAAGCAGAAACATAAAACCAAGTATCTTAGCATGAGTGTATTTTAAACTACTTACTAAGTGACCTCTTCAATGCTGCTTAGCAGAACTATTAAAATGAAAACGAAAAAACATCCCTGCTACTAGTCACATTTTGATGTCTTCCAATGAGGTACTTTTTTTTTTTTTTTTCCTGGTAAAACAATGCCAGGAATATAGAATATTAAGTCTTTGATTCATCTTAATCTTGTTTTGGTTTCACATAGCAGTCACTACATGGCTTCTTTGTCCACAGGCATATTAATTTCATATTGTGTCTTTGATATAGCTTAACTGTGTCCCCACCCAAATCTCATCTTGAATTGTAATCCCCATATTTTCATGTATCAAGGGTGGGAACAGATGGAGGTAATTGGATCATGGGGGTGTTTTCCCTCATGCTATTCTCATGATAATGAACAAGTCTCATAATATATGATGGTTTTATAAGTATCTGGCATTTCCCCTGCTTGCACTCACTCTGTCCTGCCACCCTGGGAAGAAAATGCCTGCTTCTCTTTTGCCTTCCGCCATAATTGTAAGTTTTCTGAGGCCCCCCCCACGAAATGCAGAACAAATCAGTTAAACCTCTTTCCTTTATAAATTATACAATCTCAGGTATTTCTTCATAGCAGTGTGAGAACGAACTAATACAGCCTTACTCAAAGAATTGCCACAAAAGATCTAATTATACCTCCCTTTAAACAAGTCTGGGAGATAACTGCTTCACCCTTAAATGTGTTTTGTCAGTGCATGCATAGTAAAATGGGCACATAGCACAAAAGTTATATTTGAAATATCCTTGCTCTAATTTAGAAATTCTTAAATACAGCCATGTGTCACTTAATGATGGGAAAACTTTCTGAGAAATGCCTTCTTAGGTGATTTCATTCTTGTGTGAACATCACAGAATGTACTGACACAAACCTAGATAGCGTAGCCCACTACACAGGTAGGCTATATGGCATATCATATTGCTCCTAGACTACAAACCTGTTACAGCATGTTCAGGTACTGAATACTGCAGGCAATTATAACAGAGTGGTAAGTATTTGTGTATCTAAACTTATCTAACTGTAGAAAAGGTACAGGAAAAAAAAATACTGCATGGCTGGGTGCAGTGGCTCATGCCTGTAATCTCACCATTTTGGGAGGCCAAGGTAGATGGATCACCTGAGGTTAGGAGTTCAAGATCAGCCTGGCCAAGAAGGTGAAATTCCATCCCCAATAAAAATATTAAAAATTACCTGGGTGTGATGGTGCCTGTCTGTAATCCTAGCTACTCAGGGGACTGAGGCAGGATGATTGGTTGAATCCAGGAGGCGGAAGTTGCACTGAGCTGAGATCATGCCATTGTACTCCACCCTGGGCAACAAAAGCGAAACTCAGTCTCAAAAAAGAAAAAAACAAAAAACGAACAAACAAAAAAACACTGCAGCACAGTAGGTTTGTTTACACCATCATTACCACAAATAATGAATAATGTGTTCCACTCTGATGTTATCACGGCTGCAAAATCACTATGTGATAGGATATTTTTCAGCTCTTCTATAACTGGATTGGACTGGCATGTAAGTGGTTCATCATTGCTCTCTCTCTCTCTCATTCCCAACACAGAAATTTGTGTCTTACTGTGTTTCAGTTTAATTTTCTTCTTCATGGAAAAGATTATTGCAAGTGGCAGCGCATAAGAAAGGAGTAAATTCTACTTGGCATGTATTGCTGTTAGTTTTCAGTGAAAGAAGAGAAAGGACTGGACATTAAGACTAACTGAATAAATTTACTAAAAAAGTTGAGCAATTTATATTGTCACAGAGTTAGTTAAAATTTGCACTATTATTAATAGTATAGGAGAACTAAAATATATTATGTAAATGTATTTGTTGGTTATTCATTTGGATGTTTGTGGCAGAGACGTAAAATAACATTGGCTTAAGCAAGGTAAAGTATATTTCACTCTCTCATAAAAATACACATGTTCAGTGCAGTCCTACTCCATGAGGTAACCCTGACTGTTTCCTTCTGCATATCACCTTCATATTCATATTCCTGAGATGTTTCACTTTCTCTGTGAGGTTCAGAATGGCTTAAACTCATGTTTCTATTCCAGTTTAAGTGAAGAGGGAAGTGAGAAGAAAAGGGTCTCCATTCTCTTTTTAAGGACATCATATCACTTAGACTCAGCTCCAGTTGACCAGAATGATTAAACATAGCTTTAAGAGGGCTGAGGTTTGAGAACTTTATTTTGAGTAAGCATAAATAACAGTAAAAATTACAATGCTTAGTATCATGGTAATTGAGGTTATAACAATCCTATCATCTGTCAAAAACAAACAAAAATGCTACATAAGCTACATTAGGTGCTTCATATTAATATAACTTAATTAAAAATGATATGCATCAGTGATCTAAAAAGGTATGAGACAGAGATGTAAAGAATAGAAATTTTAGCAAGCAGCTATCATTTTTATACCTGAGGGAACAAAAACAGAAGAGGTGCAGTTTCTAAAATCTAGGAGCATTGTTGAAGGGCCTCCTCCCCAGGAGATGTGTTCACTTGAAGAATTCACACTTTGGAGAACAGACTGTGACTGTTGGAGAAGAGATCATTTAGGATAGAGCTAGAAGCTTGAAGGACCATTAGCTTAGAGAAATAGGAAGAAATAGGAAGACAGCTGGAATGTAACAGGAAAATAATGCAATTTCTCCTGTCCTCCTAATAAGAAAACAGTTGCAAAAGAACTTTGGAATGCAGCAAGCTCGAGTCTATTACCAAAGAGTGGGCTGATTCTGACTAGCATATTCTGAAGACAAAATTACCGTATTTGTTTTCCAAAAACAAGAGAACAATAGCTACTATATCCGTTTCCAGTTTTTATTAAATCTGATTTTTAATACAATCCCACTCTTGTATATTCCATAATTTGAAGACTAACATTTGAAATTAACCTCCACTACTTATCTGAAATCATAGAGAAATAAAAAAGAAGGTAAATACATAGTAGATGGACAGATAATAGATAGACAGATAATAGATGGTAAGTAGATTTGATAGATAGATCATCAAGAAAGGGAGAAAATACACATATTAATACTTTTTTGTTCGTGTCCATGGTAATAAAGCTACAGTTTGTTATAATAACTTTATTCATCCACCAGTTATTCCATATTTTCTTTATTCTCATCTAGTACCTCAACTGGTCAGGGTTCTATATCTGATAAGGTAATCATAACTTTATTCCCCGATACTCTAGATTTCCAAGTGTCTCTGCCTTTGTAAGGTTACATTTTTTTTTTAAATTAACTTACGTGGTTGATCATCAAAGTACTAATAAAATCCCTTAAAAACTTCCAAGTTTCAGCTATAGTTCTCCTTGTTCTCATTGTGTGTCAGCAACCCAAAAAGTTCCCTCTGGCAATTGTGATCAGTTGTCATCCCAGGCAGTACAGATACCTACTTTTTTTCCTAAATATTCAGTGGCACGTGGAGCCTCAAATTGCAAAGTTCTAATCTCGTGTTCCCATTCAATGGAACCATTATTTCCTCTACTAAAAACATTCCTTTTTTGGTAACCCTGAACTCTACACCAGTCAAGGATAACCACAAATAACGTTTTTCTATATAGAATTCAGGATTCCGACAAGTGGGAAAGATACAGGGACAGGAAACTTTTCTCAGAAGAGAGTAATTATCCACAGAAGAGAACATGACTTTACTCAAAAACCCTAAGCACTTGCACCATAATTTTCTGAATGTGGCTTGGTAGTTACTCTGTGGAGTATCTTGTTTTACCGTAAATGCTTCAAATACCACTGGATGTACTTAATTATAAAATCTGATAGGAAGAGAAGTCTAAATATCCTTCAGAGCATTTTCTTGCTTTAGGTCTCACGGAAAACTGGAAATCTTATGAGCTTTTCAGTAAATACGACAGACAAATACACACAAGTGTTGCATATGGTATCTCAAATTTTAATATGCTCAACACATTTGGCCCATTTCTTGGTTGTAAGGATTACAAGATTCAGATATATATATGTATTTACTTTAGAGTAACTATTCTGGCATGCCAGGTATCACTGGAACCTGAGAAACTTAATTGGCATTACAGGTTTTGGCAACTTCCTGAGTTTAACTCAGCTTACTGTGTACACATCTTACGGAGGCATCTTTGAGCTTGTTACTTTCCTATCATCAAATTCTACCAACAGGTTTATTTTTTCCTATCATCAAATTCAGTCAACAGGTTTATTTTTGCTATTGAGGTTGTCACATGACTTGAAACTTAAATCATCCTCATCTCTTTACGTTCAATAATTTTCAAACAAATCTTTATAACCTTTTCTTTTGTTTAAACAAAAATGTCTCCAAAGTTTGAGTCATTACTTAGGGACACTGGAAATATTTCAAAAACACTGAAGGTGTACTGGTCCTCAGTAAAGTGGACCAGAATAATAGTTTAGTGTAATGTCAGCCTGACTATAATATGGCAAGAAGCAAGAGTATTGACACAGCCCCAAAAGAGTGTGAAGTTGCGCTTCTGTCTCAGCTAGTAAAAAGAAAATGCTTCTGCTGTTCTTTGCAATAGTTACATAGAAATATGTCCAGGTGTTTGGTGTTATAATACATTTCACCTGCAACTGAAGTCACCATCTAATTAAGTTCATTACAATTAATAATCCTTATCTACGATTCAACAAACTTTTGCCCAGGCCAAAGAGGCAGAAAATGGAGAAGGAGAGATGTCACCCTTACATTTCCAAGTCTTTGATTGTGCCAATGATCTCTGAAATTCCACGAAGACAATATATTACAAATAACTCATTATTCTGGTAGGGAGAAATTCCTGGAATTTACATTGACCCTTCCTCAAATAATAGTGTTACTCCATGGGTAAAGGGGATGATGTAGCGATTTCACCATTTGTCGAGCAGGCCTATGGTAGTTATACACTTAGGTACTGGCAAAATAACCCAAAAATATATTTGTAGGCCCTCTGAACTTGATGTGAGACAGCTTACAGTGAAACTCCATATATATCATTTGACCTCCAGAGGATCACATCATAATTTTGGATCACAGTGGAGTTTTGGAACCTAGGATTTAGTGTAAATTCTTTAAATGCAAGAATATTTTCTCTTTCCTCTATACACACACAGTCATCTCACAAAATGACCATGGGTTTATTTAAAGATAGCTTAGAATAGGTTGAAGAAAATGATGCCACATATTAGTCAAAGTCCAAAGAAGGAATTATCTTTTTCTATCTTCTAATCTCCTTGTACTTCCTTCCACTGGCAAAAATTAACAGCTAGGGTCGGTTGCCAAGGATCTTCAAAAATCCAATTTGCATACACCCAGCTCCAGAATTACAGAACAGCGCATAGACAGATAGGCTAGGGATTGAGATACAATAAAAACATAACCAGCAATGCTAAGCAACTAGCCATTTCTGTCATAATGAGAAATTGATAGCATAAACCTTAATTATATAACTGAGAAACAATTTATTCTTATTTACTTATATATTTGCATCTAAACAACTTTCTTGTATTATATACAGGCCACCATTCATGCAGAATATATTAGGTATTAATTGATGGATAACATACTACTCAAAATTTAGTGGTGTAAAATCACTGCTTATGGGTAAGCTACACTTGTTTTTAAGTTTCAGTTGGACTGACTGACCTGTTTTTGATGAGCTGCAGATTGGGTAGGTAGCTCTAAATATATTGGCTCAGTCTCATATCTAGAGCCACTGGGACAACTGGCCTTTCTTCCTCATAGTCTATTAATGTTCCGCTAGCTAGAATAGTCAAGAAATGGTGGTAGTTTATTTCTAAGTGAGTGAACCAAATCATTCACGATTTTATGATGATTAGGCTTGACACTGGCAAATAATCCCTTTCTCTACATAGTCTTGGTCTAGCAAATTAAAACCAGAACTGAGAAAAAAGGGGTAAAAAAATAAACTCTACTTCTTAATACAAGAAGCTGAAAGACATGTTGTAAAAAAAAAAAAAAAAAAAAAAAAAAAAAAGCACAGTGGCAATCAACCTCCATTAACTCCATTGCTTGGTATATGACTTTGTCTATTCTTCTCTCATATTGTATCAGAGTTTCTGGGACAAATGGCATACAGAAAAAGTGATGATATGTTACTTTAGAGACTAAATCACTGAATCTTAAAAGATGGTGTAGCTATTGTCTCACGCTCTCTCTCTGATTATTTGCTCGGAAGCATATGTGGTGAGGAAATGAGTTGTACTACCAACAGTGCTCAGAAGAAGATTCTCAACCCAATCAAGTATTCAGTAATGGCAGATCTGGCCAATATTCCAACTGCAATCTTGTGAGATGCCAACAGCCAGATTTATACAATTAAGCTGTTCACAGACTGCAGAAGCTCAGGAAACATTTGACATGATGTGTTGCTTTATGCTGCTAAGATTTGGGATAATTTATTACATAGTAATAGATAACTAATCCAGGTGTGAATATGAGAATACGGCTATTTTTTGGCAAACAAGCTGAGACACAGGACTTTGAGAGATGTAATTCATTTTTTGAAAATGAATTCAGGTATTAGTTAATCTTGTTGTATAATTGACCAGTACAACTTATCTGCAACAAATACACCTCTAAGTTCTTCTACTTCAATTTCCTGAATGTATCATAGTTTAGCTCATTGGATGCCTTTTCCAAAGCAAAAAAAATAAATTTAAGGAAAAATTTGGTTCCATATCAATGAAGAAAATATTATCACGATCTAGAAATAAGCAGCTTGAGGAATGGGCAAAATATCAAAATCTGAGCAAATGTTAAAGGACTCTGAGATAAAGTATAAAGACTAAATTCATATTGTGTTTTGAAGAGACTGATGTAGAGACTTAACATATAGCCCTATGGCAAAAATAAAAGGACTAAGAGTTATTAAACATTTCTTATGTATCGAGTGCTTTTTAAAAAAATTAGTCTAAATCTAACAACAAAAATCTTATGTGTTATATTACAGATATGAACACTAAAATTCAGAAATGTTACAGCACTAATCCAAGGGCTATGTAAGTAATACTAAAATTTAGAAGCATTACAGGGAAAAAAAAGACTTTATTTGATAACAGCTTGATGAAACAAAATACAAGGAAACTCATAAGGAAGAAGCCAAAATGCATATATGACAAGCTGGGATATAAAAGAATGGAATATCTTTGAGATAAAAAATTCAGCTTTCTTAATATACAAATAAATTTTACACAGCAATTTTTTAAAAAATTATGAAACCCCAAACTAATATCTTATTACAAAAATATGTAAGTCACTTATAAGTATATGAAATGGGTTTTCAAAAGGAAAAGTGCAAATCAAATAATAAAATGTTTTCATCTATAAGATTTTTAAGAATTAAAATTTATTGGTGTTGGCAATGAGGAAAATTCAGGCAATATAATACCTTGTAGAATAGTGTAAATTGGTAAATATTTTCTAAACAGGAATTGTTGTATATTCATAGTTTAAATACATACAATATGGTGTTAAACAAAACATACTACTTGTCAGAAATTTAAATAAGTCGCCAACATGAAACTAAAATTCTAAATAATTCAATTGTAAAGAGAAAATGAAGTGCTTCCTAGAAGAGGCATTTTTGTCTAAATAATTTTCACGGTTAGATCATTTGCCAACCTTCCCTTCTACATTCTAGAATTGGGAGTAAAATGGAACAAGATGGTAAAGTTAACAGGGTAAATAGTTTTTGTTCATTGAGAATATGCAAATTTATCATGGAGAGAATGGCTCCGCCACCTCTGCAGTTGGCTGAACTAATGCCATTTAACTTGAAAGAAGACAGTGTCCTGCCAGTGTCAGGAGTAGAGGAAAGGAGGATGAGGTTTAAAAAGAGCTTGATGTTCCACATTAGAGAACTATAGGGTGGAGAAGCACCAGAGTCTCTGAAAAATTGATATTATTTTCCACAATAGAGTCTATCTACATAAAAAGTACAAGGGCAGGCAACTTGTCTTTATTCTTATCTCAATAAAAATGGAATTATAATTTGGTTCAGTTAGGTAAAATCATCATTCTCTTTTTTATTAGTCCCTATTCTACTTTTCTTCAGTAACCCCAGAGGAGTTGGAACCTGGACAGGGATTGTCTGTATGTACATGTGCACACACTGACCTTTTTGGTCCCAAAATATCTCTAACATGTATTTGGAAAATAGCTTTGCAGTAGCTTAACATTTTTAAATTAGGGTGTACTAATTATTGCTAGCTAAAAAAAAATAAATAAACAAAAGATATGCTAATGATGTCAGTAAGCTGTAATAGGGATGATTCAACATCACGCAGTTGAGAACATTGACTATACAAGAAAAACACCTTCATGTGTAATCCTAGCAATTTGAGAGCTTTAATAATCCATACTCTAAAAGGTGCTACTAGCTATGTGTGTAATGATTTTCTCACTGTAGCATTGTCTGTAACAGAGAAAAATAGGAAGCGAACAAGATATACAACCATAGTAACTTTGAACCTCATTTATCCTGGTGACATATTTTCATACTCTAAAAACAGACTTAATTTGGAAAAAGAGAAAAAATTATTGTGGTTCACTCCCAGAATTTTTATTATAATTTCCCTTGTGTTACTCATAAAATGATTGTCATAATAATAAGAAAAACCTACCAATGGTTTCATCACTGTCTGAAATATTAGAGTCAGTGTATAGTCTACTCATGTAAACAGTTTGACAAAATAACAGGTTTATTTTTGCTAGTGAGGTTGTCACCTGTCTTGAAACTTACATCATCTTCATCTCTTTACATTCAATAATTTTCAAACAAATCTTTATAAACTTTTCTTTTGTTTAAACAAAAATGTCTCCAAAGTTTGAGTCATCACTTAGGGACACTGAAAATATTTCAAAACTAGATGCACTAAAGGTTTATTTGTAGGCTTAAGCTTTACATTTAAAAATTGAAAAACCAAACGCCTTAATAAAATACAAAATACCATGTTCCACTCCACTTTTTCATCCCCCCCACAACACACACACACACACAAAAAAAAAAAAAAAAAAAAACAGAAAGAAACCAACCCCCACAAATAATTTTTTTAATTTTTCTTAAACATCCACTAATCCCAAATTTTTACAAGTATGTGGCTACAGCTCAACCCATGAAGGAAAGCTTATATAGAGAGTATCGACTGTTTTAATTATTGATGACATCAGTGTTTGTATAAAAAGAGAAAGATAAATTGAATTTAAGAGAGGTATAATGCTACCGCAACTTTGTAAGTAAAGGTAATTGGAATTAGGCACTGATACTTCTTTTTTTAAAAGTCTTCAGAGAAGTTCTAGAGGTAGCCCTGTGTGTTTTCTGTCCTGTTTCTTATCATTAATATTTGTAAATGCAAATGTCACTTACCAAAGCTTGATAAATTGACCTCTAAACTTTTGCTTCTTTCCCTTCAGTGAGGAACTCTGACAATAGGGCCTGTAAGTCTCATACTATTCATATGTCTTTGCTTCCGATGTTTGCGGACTGGCAGCAATGTATCCCTAGATCACAGCTTCTTGCCTAAGTCTCAGGCACAACCTGTTAATAGCACTTCCTACAAAATTGAACAGGCTGTGGACCTCTTTAAGATTTTAAATAAAATGCATCTGTGAAGCACTGATTCAGTTTGACATCTGAAAACCAAGCCTTCAATTCTGTAATTCATTTCTTGAAAGAGAAAATTGACTTGCAAAACTCTAGGGATGGGGAGAATTCTTTCCCCAACCCTCAAAGGTTTGAGTCTACTGAAATAAACTGACAATAGATGGATAAACAGGAGAAAAGACGTACAAAGTCATTGATGCGCATAATCATGAGAGTCATACAAAATATGAGAATCAAAGAAACACCAGATGGTCGAAGTTTATAGGGAGCTTCACAGGGGAAAGGGAGATGGGAAAAATGTAAGTAATTTTGAGAGGTTGTAAATAGTTTTTAGAGAAATTGAATGGATCTAAAGAACAGACAATAGTTTGTAAATGATTCTCTTTAGACACTGAATGTGATCAAATTATGGAAGGTGAGAGGTAGAACTGCATTGAAAGCAAAGTTTGTCTTGTTATGCGGATAAAGTCTCTTAGTTTCTCTGGGCTTCCCTCAGAAGAGTAGATTAAAAGTCTGTCTGGGCATGATGACAACTATCAGTCTCTTCTTTTCTCTGGTGGTCAGTCCAACCTGCTTATTTGATAAGATTCCTGTGGAGAAGTTTTTAAGACAATTGCATTTCTTTTGGAAGAATGAATGATTGTAAATGAATTATTTAATTCAATTATCTAATCTAATGTCTCTGCAATTCTTCAAATTGCCTGACTTGTAAGTCTTTGTAGCAGTATTCAGCAAATTGCATTTTGTGGAAATTCAAGTTTCCCAAGCTACATTGTTTTGCGGAGGGAAGAACTATTCCTCAGTCAGGTAAAGGAACTCCGAGAAAGACCCCTTCCTACCTTTGGGAGAGGGGCAAGAGAAGATTAGAAAGTCCTTCTAAAACCTTCCGATTTTCTTTCACTCAAAAGTGCTCAGAATGCCAAAGCATCATATTTTAGGGTATCATTCTTATCATTCTTTGTGCCCCAACTATGCAAAATTAAATATGGATGTGAACTCAATTATTTAAACTTATGTTAGTTAAATATGCATGTAATATGTGAGCAATATGTTTATGATTTACTGCTATCTTTTAGGAAAGTTAAACATCAGATAAGATAAATAACAAGAGAAATCAGAAAAGGGAGAGGTATAAGAAAATATAGGTTAAGAATAAACAAGTAGACGGTGAAAGATCTACGAAGAGAAGTACAATAGTAGAAACAGTGTCAAAGAAAGCAAAGATTATGAAAGAAGTCAATATGTGGATAACTAAGAGAAAGCAAAAGATAAACCAAGGACTATGAGAAAGATGGAAAGGTAATTAGTAAGTTCTAAGTTATCAAAGCACATTGCTCCTAACATGTATTTTTAATTAAACAACGCATTTTTGTAGAATTTCACACTGGGTTTTTATAAATGAATGATCTAATTACCCTCTTTTCACAGTTTTTCAAATTGCCTAACCAGAAAATCTTAAAAGCAGCATTTGTAAATTGTATATTGTGAAAATTCAGGTTTCCCCAGCAATGCCTCAATGCTCTGTTAAAGTAAATCTTTAGACAAATTAAATGTAGAAAATTTTAATTGATCAAAGAGTGATTCACAAATTGAGCAGCCCCCAGACCAGAATAAGCTCAGAGCAACTACAGAGCTGCCACATGGTCAGATAACATGTAAGGACAGAAAGTGAAAGGTGATGCAAACAGCAAATAGAAGTGAGGTACAGAAACACCCAGATTGGTTACAGCTCAGCATTTGCCTTATTTGAACCTGCTTTACAAACTTAGTTGCCTATAGTTGACTAAAGTTTGGCTGTTGTTATTAACTGAGACTCAACTACTTATTACAAGCATAGGTTAGTCCATTAACACATCAAGTTGAGTTACAGTTCATAATGCATGGGAAAACCTTCAGGCCAAACTTAAAATAAGTAAAGGAGGGCAACTTTAGGCCAAACATAATTTACCAGCTATAATGTTTAATTCTAATTCAATTTAATTTTAAATATTTTAAAACATAAATAAAAAACACAAATGCTCAAAAATATTATGTACAAGTCTGTAACCCATTGTGATCTTAGTGCTCTGCTGCTGGATTAACTGTTTATTTATTTATTTATTTATTTATTTATTTATTTATTTATTTATCTGAGACAGAATCTCACTCTGTTGCCCAGTCTGGAGTGCAGTGGCACAATCTGGGCTCACTGCAAGCTCCGCCTCCCGAGTTCACACCATTCTCCTGCCTCAGCCTCCCTAGTAGCTGGTACTACAGGCACCCGCCACCACGCCCAGCTAATTTTTTGTATTTTTGATAGAGATGGGTTTTCACCATGTTAGCCAGGATGGTCTCGATCTCCTGACCTCATGATCTGCCTGCCTCGGCCTCCCAAAGTGCTGGGATTACAGGCCTTAGCCACTGCACCTGGCCCTGTTTATTTTTATTTTTATTTTCATTGTAGATATCAGGATAAAGTTTCTCTGGCCATTTCTGTTTAAAAAAATTACATCTTTTAAAGTAGAAGGCATAATGTTAAAAAAAAAAGCATTTATATTTAGAACTATTCATCTGAGTGAATCAAGATTATTTCATAGTTTATGAATTTAAAGAAAGAGAAACCTAATTCAATATTCATATTAAAATAAACATTATAAATTAATTGTTTAAGTATAAAATAAAGCATCATTTATTTTGATTAAAATTTACTGAAAAGTTTTATTTTGAAAACAAACAAACAAAAAGCCCAATCGAGTACCAGTAGAGCAGTTTTAAGCAATTAGGTCAGACTTCAGCCGCAGAATAGAAGTGCTCCTGTTTTACTATCTCTCTGTGAAAGAAGGGCATTTTGATTTTCCCCTTCATATTCATTTCAGGAACTGGAAAAAAATATTAAAAAAAATACACTAAAACTAAAACAGCTCATCATATTGCTTCTCCAAGGAATTTTTGACTTATAGACAGCAAATTAAGAGCAAGCGCAGGGTCCTTGGGTTTATTTCTTTCAACATACAAAACAATTTTCCTTTTATAAATGAGTTTAGCTAATGTGCCTTTGAGATGATTCATAGTTCACTGACAGCTGTTTACCTTCAAGCCCACCTCAGATAATTTACCCTTCTCTCTAGTCGCATTTGAATTCAACATAAACATGCTCAGTAAATTCTCTTGGTAAAAAGTTAAAGGTTAGATTGTCTTTTGGCAATGTATTTCCAACCAGGTGGAAAGCAGAGAAAGAAGTTGCAGATACTTCCAAAAGCAAAATTAAAGACAGGCAATTTTAATTGGCCTCTAGGTATGACTATTATTGGTTAAATTCTGATTAAGTGGTATAAATTACATTTTATTTGTATGTACCTAATATTAGTCAGATTTACCATACTCTATTTTCTTTAAGTTTGTATAATTTCAAGATCACTAATTTATTAAAATATGCAATGCGATATAAAACCCAATTATATAATTCATATATTTAAAGTTTTCAATGTGAATATCACTCAAAAACCTTTCTGAGGATATTATTTACAGAAAGTTCAGAAATTATGCGTACTCTTTAAGGACACACTAGAAAACTGTAGTTTGCTTTATTTTCTTATAGTGCTGGATTAAACATAATAGGTCACATATTATGGCTTAGAAAATATTTTGAGTATCATAAATATTTCATTCTCCAAACTCTGTAAGATGCACTGCAAATTTTCTTATTTCCATTTTAAAATAAATAATGCTAAAAAGCTCAGTGACTTGACCTTTGTTACACTACTGGTAAAGTAAAACTGGAAACTATACATACATACTTCCAACACTTTAAACCATACTGCTTGTACAATATATTTTTTCTACCAGAAATGCCCAAAGTAAAGCACACATTTTTGTTTTATTTCTCCTAGTTCTAAAATACTGGGTTTGCTGATTTTTAATTTCTATACAAATGTAACTCATGAAGATATGTTTCCCAAAGACTTTTTTGATTTGTTTTGCTCATTATTATCTTTTGAGGATCTTAATTTACCTCCTTCAAAAAATCTTTGATAAGGTTGGTTGTTGGAGTGGGTTGTAGGATGTTGTCAGGGTAGCCATAGAGAAAATAAAAAAAAGATTCATATTTTCACTGACCTCTTTACATATTTTGCTGCAAGATTGTACTTACACAGTTCTAAAGAAAGTTTTGTTTGAGTGTTGTATGATTGAGGCTAAAATGAACTTTGTTTTTTTTTCTGAGTTTTGGGCACTAGGAAAAATATTACCCTAACAGAAAAGAGAGATACTGGAAGAAATCTGTATTTTTTTGGAAATCTTAATTTGGGGTAATATTAATTTGATTTTAACTGATAGAGATTCGATTAATGCCAAATGCTGCTTTTCTGCAACATGGTGTGAGGATTCGTAACCCTGGCATCACCTCCAGAGACTGTGCTTCAATTACTTGGTTAGAGCCCAGGCACTGCTATTTGTATAAGTGTCCCATGAGAGGCTAAAATGCCGCCATGGTTGAAATCCAATGGTGAAACTGATATTAGTTTGGGGGCTGAAAAACCTGGGCTTTCGCTCATTAAACACAGGTGTGGGGCATGCTGCTATTTAACTTTTTAAAAATATCAGATCCTTTCTCTGTAAAATGAGGTTATTAAACTTATTTTGAATAATTTCTGTGAAGATTGTTAGTTATGCATACTGTCCTGTTTTGTTTACCATTACATATTGGATTTTTTTTCTTACTGATTTTTATTAAGGAAAAACAAATCTAAATAAAAATTTGGAAAAAACTCAATTTTTAAAAATGGAATGCCAGCAAAGGAGAATAGGTGGAAATGAACTATTTTCACACAACACAGAGCAACATTTCTCATAAAAGTGTTTGAGATATGGGACTATCTCTAAGTCCCTTTTCTCTAGCAGTCTTATATCCAAACCCCTTTGCTCGTTGTAAACTGTACTCCCAGTGCTATTTCTCTCTCATTTTCCTCTGTTGCTTCTCTTTTCCTCCAACTTCCATACTTTATATATTTTCTCTTGTATGTAGATCTCCCTTTTTGTTTATGTCAATCTATTTAGCCTCTCCCAGCTTCTCTTAAATCTCTTTTACACAAATTAATATAATCTTCACTGTAAAGGTCTAGAAGCTTAAGTGTTCAGATAAAGCAAAAAAAAAAAAAAAACAAAAAAAAAAAAACAAGACAACTCTTTCATGGCCACTTACAAAGTAGATAATTTTCAAGAATTCTTATGTAGCTAGCATGTTTTTATAAATGAAAAAAGAATACTAATTAAGATATAAAAACTGAAAGTTACTATCCCCCCCAAAAAAAGTTTAAACTATCTAACCAAAGGAAGATTCCTGTTTTCTGAAGCAGAGAGAAAGTGGCCCAGTTGTTAGAATTTAAAGCAGCTTTATTTCAGTCTGTGGGCAATAGTAACAGTATAAATTTGGGGGCATGTTTCTTAAATGAATCTATGCTTGACTTCTTTAGAGGTATTTTCAGTTACTGAAATTTTATTTGAAAAACAATTTAAATTATATAAGCATAGTCTGGATCATCTTTATTATCTTAGCCTTACAGAGCAGTTCTATTCAAAATTTACTGTGCATATAAAACACTTGAGTTCTTGTTAATTTGAAAATTTGATTTAGTAGTCCTAGCATGAAGCATAAAATCTGCATTTCTAAGAAACTCTAGGCAATTCTCATGATGACTAATTCCTATACTGTGGGTCTGTGAACCACCTGTTTTTGTATGTAGGCAAAGACCTAGACACTATTTTTACATTCCAGGAGAAACAAAACAACACCAAGAAACAAAGAATTAACAGTATTTTGATGATGAAATATGCATTTTTAAATAATAACTTGGGCCCAAAGTGGAACTGTTTGACTGTCACAGCCTAGCAGAAAATAACAGAAGCAGACGCAGTACATTTATAATGTTAACACATGGCTCAGTGACATCTCACTATAAGATCTACATAAAAGTTTCAAAGGAGTTTAAAGAATGATGGAGTGAAATATGTTAGCATGAGGGTATTATTATATGTGTGTGTGTGTGCGTGTGTGTGTGTGTATAAACAAGAAATATATATAGAGAGAGACCAAGTTAAAAATAACCCTATGACATATTTATGTCAAAAATGTAATTTATTTTAGTGATAAAAATCAAACATCATATTTAAATAATTATGTTCATTTGAATATCAGAAGTTTTGAAATATAGTTTGTACAGATTTAAAATGAGTTTGTACTTTATGGCTGGATATGTTATAATAATGGGTACTTTATATTTAGTAATAGATTTGTGAATAAGTCTTACAATAAAAATACTTTTATTCAAAATTATGGATATGAAAAAAGTATACATATAAAATATCCAGAAAAAAAGTGGGAAGGGAAGTTAAAAATTGATTTTCATTTAAAAATAGATAGAACATTCTGTCATGTCTATATATATTAAAAAAATCATTCTGGCTGGGCATGGTGGCTCACTCCTGTAATCCCAGCACTTTGAGAGGCCAAGGCAGGAGGATCATGAGGTCAGTAGACTGAGACCAGCCTGGCCGACGTGGTGAAACCCTGTCTCTACTTAAAAAAAAAAAATACAAAAAATTAGCCAGGCATGGTGGCACTCACCAGTAACTCCAGCTACTCAGGAGGTTGAGGCAGGAGAATCGCTTGAACCTGGGATGCAGAGGTTGCAGTGAGCCAAGATAGTGCCACTGTACTCCATCCTGGGCAACAGAGCAAGACTCTGTCTCAAA
>NW_012103277.1:852952-858094 GCF_000951045.1 Mandrillus leucophaeus | reverse complement strand
AAGAAATCCAAGATCGACTAAAACCAGAGATTTTCTATGTTAACGGATAGGAAATCTCCATATTACTAACATGTATGTTTTCCTAATGTGATCCAGAAATTCAATGCAGTCCAAACGAAAATTCTAGCAAGTTATAAAGTTTATATAGAAATTTATTTTCCCATTAAAGCAAGCACAACACTGAAGAAAAACAAATGGAGGACTTAACACTACCTGCTTTAAGATTGACTAAAAAGATACAAGGATCAAGACAGTGTGGTATCAGCAAAAGAACAGACAAATAGATCAATATAATAGTATAGAAAGTCCAGAAATAGAAACATACACACAAATACTGTCAACTAATATTTGATGAAAGAGCAAACACCATTCAACAGAAAAAAATGTATAGACTGCCACAAGTGGTGCTAGAAAAACTGGCATGCACATGTAAAACAATAACAACTAAACAACTACCAAACAGATCTATACACAGATCTTACAACTTTCACAAAAACTAACTCAGATTCAATCATATAATTAAATGCGAAATGCAAAACTATAAAACTTCTAAAAGATAGCATAGCATAAAACCTAGGTGACTGTGAACAATGGTTTTTTAGATAGAACACCCAAAGTATTAGCCAGGAAAGTGAACAAGTTGAGCATTGTTAAAAAAAAAAAAAAAAAAATTGATCCGTGAAAGACATTTTTGTTACTAAGAGAAGAAAATGCCAACTAACAGTCAAAAAAAAAAAAAAAAAAAATTGATCCGTGAAAGACATTTTTGTTACTAAGAGAAGAAAATGCCAACTAACAGTCAGGGAGAGAATATTTGCAATTCATACCTGATGATTTATCTATATTAGTCTGTTCTCATTATTACTATAAAAAACTACCTGAGTGAGATTGAATAATTTATAAAGAAAGGAGGTTTAATTGACTTACAGTTCTGTAGGCTGTAAAAGAATCATGGCTGCGGAGGCCTCGGAAAACTTATAATCATGGTGGAAGACAAAGGGGAAACAGTCATGTCTTATTTGGTGGGAAAAGGAGGAAGTTAGGGGGAGGTGCTACACACTTTTAAAGCTATCAGATCTCATGAGAATTCACTATCATTAAAACAGCAAGGGGGAAATTCACCTCCATGATCCAATCACATCCCATTAGGCCCTTCCTTCAACATTGGAGATAACGATTTGAAATGGGATTTGGGTGGTGACACAAATTCAAACCATATTAGTACTATTATACAAAATATACCAAAAAAAAAAAAAAACCCTTAAAACTCAACAGTATGAAAACAAATAACACAATTTTAAGAAGACAGAAGACAGACAAAAAAGAAACCAGTAAATACATCTAACCAAAGAAGATATAAATAGCAAATAAGCATTTGAAAAATGCTCAAAATTATATTTCATAAAGGACAATGACAATACTAAATTCCAGTGAGAATGTGAAAGAACAGGAATAGTTTTTTACTGCTGATAGAAATGCCAAATGGTACAGCCACCATGGAAGACAGGTAGGCAGCTTCTTTCAAAACTAAACCAAGGCTTGCTATACAATCCAGAAATTACACTCCTAGATATATATGCTGAGTTGAAAACTAATGTCCACACAATACCTTTCGCATAAATGTTTGCAGAAGATTTATTCAGAGCCACCAAAAATTAGATGCAGTCAAGATCCTTTCCAAAGGTGAATGAATAAACAAAGTGTGGTACTTCCACACAATGAAAATAGACTTTAGTGATTAAAACAAATGGGCTATGAAGCTGTACAAAGACATAGAGGAACCTCAAATACATATTGCTGAGCAAGAGAAGCCAATCTGAAAGGCTCTAAATTGTATGATTCCGATTATATAACATTCTGGAAAATACTGCATTCTGAAGACCTAGAAAGATCAGTGGATGAGAGGAGTTTAGGTATGATAGAAAGGATGAATAAATGTACCACAGGGCATTATTAGGGCAGTGAAAGTACTCTATGATACTGTAAAGGTGGATTCTTGACTTTATACATTTGTGAAATTTCATAGAACTATACAACACAAAGTGTGTAACCTAATGTAAACCATGGGCCTTAGTTCGTCATGTATCAGTATGAGTTAATCACTTGTAATTTGGTCATCAAATATACCACACTGATGCAGGATATTAATATGGAGCAAATTGGCAATGTAGGAGAGGCAAAAGTATATGGAAGCTCTGTACTTTCTGTAAAATGATTTTGTAGCTGAAAACCGCTCTAAATATAGTGTATTCAAAATTATTTTTGGCAAAAATGGAAAAACCAGGCTTTTCTTCAAGAGTATATCAGATAAACATATCATGGTATATCTATTCAATAGAATACTTTCCCATAATTACATGAAATATGCTCTTTATTCATATACCAACATGGATGAATATAAAATACATTTTTATAAGTGAAAAAAAGCCTGATGCAAAGACTACATGTTGCATTCCATTCATACAACATTTTGGGATGATAAAACTATATTAATGGAAATCACTGGTTTTCAGATATTGGAGAACAGGATTGATTGCAAAAGGGATGCATGGGCAACTTAGAGGGTGATAGAAATGTTCTATGTAGTATTAGACTAACAGATACATGCTTCTAAGAATTGGTCAAAACCGATAGTTTATAAATTGAAAAAAAAACATGCAGGATGCCAGAGACCTCAAGATGGAATGCAACTGTGACAAATTAATTAAACTATATTTTTATTGTACGAAATAACCTCTCTGAAGGGGATGGGGATAACAAAGGAACTGATCTATGTAACTTTGGAAAATAATGTTTTGATTGTAAATGCTAGGTCAGAGACAAAATGTACCATATAAACACCGTACTATGAATATATTTATCATCTGGCAGGAGAGAATATGAGTTAACAATTGTGAACCTTCTTTACACTTGAGGTGGGGTTGAACAAATAAGTAAATGAATGAAAGATGGTAGGAACCAGGTGTCTTATAGTCATAGACAGAAGCTACAGATATTCAAGAAGATAAGTCTAGGATAAACCCTTTTGTCCTGAATTTGAGGCAGAGAAATGAAAAAGGCATATTATCAACTTAATATATATAGATACGGATTTATTGACTAACAGATACAGAAATAACATAAAGTTAAGATATGTTAGGATACAGCATATATTTCCTAAATCTGTCTGCAGAGGAAGCAGTGACCTTACTAGCAAAAAATGCACCTACCACTTAGATCTTGGTTTCTGAATACCATTCTCCAATTAGAGGAGCCAGAAAATTGCTGTTTCCTAGGTTTAGGACAGAGGAAATAAAATAAATATGTGCTTAAACAATAGAATGAGAGCATATCAAAAGGAAACACAAGTTAAGCTAAAAGAACTCCCTATGACCAGACTTGGAACAATTTAAGCAACAAAATAAATAGTGTGGCATTGGATTACAACTCAAGATGTGAAGGTAGGAACAGGAAAAGAACTAAGAAAAATATTGACTTTCAAAATTATGAATAACACTGAGCAGTGTATGGGTCAATGGACTGCTGAAATTCATTTTAATTTTGCTCACACTTTGACATTTTAATGCGTGTTTTCACTTCTGATTTAAGTTCTTCATTACAAAATGGTTCAGATTCACTGGCAGGGTGTGAAAGACTCCACCAATGGTCAATTTCAAGGATGAGCTACATACTGCAATGCCATGTCAGATACAATTCTGGGTTCTCTGAACTAGGTTTCCAGAGTAAGGTTTTTTGTTTGTTCATTTGTTGTTGCTGTTTTTCCTCACCCCATCATTTAAAGGCAGGCCAAAGTTTCCACTCGTCATCATTCACAAGATAATTAGCAGTTTAAAAAAATAAAGAATTTCCTATACTAGGTGAGTCAACCATAATTCCAGTTATGAGAGGTGACAGCATTCTGGCAGCCCTTGCCCGCTCTCAGCGACTCCTCGGCCTCGGTGACCACTCTGGTGGTGCTTGAGGAGCTGTGGGAGCCACTCTCTGGGTTGGCCAAGACCAGAACAGGCTGCCTCTGCTTACAGAGATGTGGAGGGAGAGGCGCAGGCCGGAACCAGGGCTGTGGACTGCTCTCACAGGCCAGCGCCAGTTCCGTGTGGGTGTGGGCTTGGCGGATTCCACACTTGGAGTGGTTGGCCAGGCTCTCTGCAGGCTCTGGGCAGTGAGGGGGCTTAGCACCCAGGCCAGCAGCTGCAGAGGGGGTGTTGGTTCCCCCAGCGCTGCCGGCCTGCCTTCACCTTGCTCGAATTCTTGCAGGGCCTCAGTCGCCTCCCGTCGGCACAGGGCTCGGGACTTACAGACTGCCATGTCCGAGCCCCCCACTCACAATGGGCTTCCACATGGCCTAAGCCTCCCAGACGGGCACTGCCCCCTGTTCTGTGGCACCTGGTCCCATCCACCACCCAAGGCCTGTGGAGTGCGGGTGTGGCCGCAGGACTGGCTGGCAGCTCCGCCCTTGGCCCTGGCGCGGGATCCACTAGGTGAAGCCAGCTGGGTTCCTGAGTAGGGTGAGGACTTGGAGAACTTTTATGTTTAGCGGGAGGATTGTATATGCACTGGAGGATGTATATAGCATTCTGTGTCTAGCTTGGGTTTCATGGATGCACCAATCAGCACTCTGTATCTAGTTAATCTGGCGGGGACTTGGAGAACCTTTATGTCTAGCTCAAGGTTTGTAAACACACCAATCAGCACCCTATGTCTAGCTTATGGTTTGTAAAGGCGCCAATCAGTGCTCTGTGTCTAGCTAATCTAGCTGGGACTTGGAGAACTTTTACATCTAGCTAGAGTTTTGTGAATACACCAATTAGCACTCTGTGTCTGGCTCAGGGATTGTAAACGCACCAATCAGCAGTCTATCAAAATGGACCAATCAACTCTCTGTAAAATGGACCAATCAGCAGGATGTGAATGGGGTCAGATAAGGGAATAAAAGCAGGCTGCCGGAGCAAGAAGTGGCAACGAGGTCAGGTTCCCTTCCACACTGTGGAAGCTTTCTTCTTCTGCTTTATATAATAAATCTTGCTGCTGCTCACTGATTGGGTCCACGCCGCCTTTATGAGCTGTAACATTCACCACAAAGGTCTGCAGCTTCACTCCTGAAGCCAACAAGACCACAAACCCGCCAAGAAGAATGAACAACTC
>NW_012103277.1:847809-848632 GCF_000951045.1 Mandrillus leucophaeus | reverse complement strand
CAGCATTATAATGAAGATTGAAAATAAAGAAGAGGGTTTAGGGTTTGGTGGAGAGTTAGCAGTTATTATTCTCCATCTAATAGCTTTACCATGTTCTACTGGTGGGTTACTCATTTTTTTTAGTTTAAACAATTGCATATTTTAGTCAAATATGAAATGTTCAAGCATTAGAAATAAATGTTAAAACAAAGCCAAGTCAAAATTTAAAAACCAACATCAAATAATGAATTTCTAATATACAAAAATTAAACATTTTTACTCAAAAATTATATTAGATCTTTTTTATTAAAAACTAGATTAAAAGTTATCTTTTCAAATTTTAGGTATAATTTTGAACTTTCTGATCATTTTGGAATTTGAGAAAACAAAATTAATATTCTACATTTTTTGATTAAATTATCTTTTATTTAAATACTCAATGTCTAATATCACTGTATGTCCAATAATTTAAGGTTATTTTAAGTGATAATTGGCATGTTATTACCCCAAACAGTTCTAATCTATTGTTCTGTCTTTCCTTATTACATAAATGATTATTATCATTACTTAAGCTAAAATGAGAATGTTCTCTTCCTAAATTTTTTTAGACATTATGCTGTTCTTAATAGTTGTCTAGTGGTCAACTTTTTTACTATATATATAATTATTTTTAAATTACTCACATTTTTTGAATGTTAAATTCATTGGTTTCATAATTTTAGTTAATTATGGCTGCAATAATAAACCCTTATTCTTCAATTGACCAGTTAATTATTCATAGATAATTCCCATAGTTTACAAGTTATATCTAGAATTCTCATCTATATTCTGATAATGAATATGT
>NW_012103277.1:846057-847395 GCF_000951045.1 Mandrillus leucophaeus | reverse complement strand
TCAAAATGGACCAATCAACTCTCTGTAAAATGGACCAATCAGCAGGATGTGAATGGGGTCAGATAAGGGAATAAAAGCAGGCTGCCGGAGCAAGAAGTGGCAACGAGGTCAGGTTCCCTTCCACACTGTGGAAGCTTTCTTCTTCTGCTTTATATAATAAATCTTGCTGCTGCTCACTGATTGGGTCCACGCCGCCTTTATGAGCTGTAACATTCACCACAAAGGTCTGCAGCTTCACTCCTGAAGCCAACAAGACCACAAACCCGCCAAGAAGAATGAACAACTCAAGAGGCATTGCCTTTAAGAGCTGTAACACTTAGAGTTAAGGTCTGCAGCTTCACTCTTGTCAGCGAGACCAAGAACCCATCAGAAGGAAGAAACTCCAGAAACACCTGAACGTCTGAAGGAACAAACTCTGGACACACCATCTTTAAGAACTGTAACACTTACCGCGAGGGTCCGCGGCTTCGTTGTTGAAGTTAGTGAGATCAGGAACCCACCAATTCCGAACACAGTTAGAAATATACATGTTGAATTTCTGCCTTGACACCAATCCAATAGTAGTGATAAACAGTAATGCATCAAAGGTTTGCTTTTAATAGTTCAAGGAAATTAAGTATATGTAGCAGTATATACTTTGTTACAAAATACTCTCTATTTTTCTGTAATACTTATTTCTTTTCATCTATTTTTTGTATACTCTCAAGATTAAAGTATAATGAGTTATATGTAAATGCACTTGTGTAACTGGGAAGGAATATATTAAAAAAGAAATAACTAATCAAAACTAGTCTATTATTTCTTCAGTATGTTCATGAGTTTCAAGTCTTGACTGAGATATACCAAAAATCTCACACATGCTTGAAAGTGTTCCTTCCAAATTAAAAAATGAAAATATAATCCAAATATTTTAACACATTTTATTGTCTTCACTTTGTCAAATGTTGAAATCAGAGATCCACACAAGCAGAGGAGCAGCCTAGATTTGATACTAGGAATTAAATTTCTAAATTAAATAATACAGTGCTAAAGCTGTAGGTCTATGTGCACAGTCTTTCTTGCATGTTTGACAAATATAGTTGGCAGTGTTCTATGGTTGATTTTTGTATTTGCAAGGGAAGTAGCACATTTTACATGCAGATATTGAGATTTGTTTTGGTGATTTGCAATATTTTGTGGACAAGCACCTAACAGAGCACTGCACAAAAGTACAATGAATTATTCAATAATGTTATTGAGTTAAAAGTATCACATAGTGCAATGTGGTCTTTTCTGATAAAAAGTGTTTGCTCCCATGCATGGCACAATGAAAGTGTCATAGTTGGACTGGGCATGGTG
>NW_012103277.1:841904-843992 GCF_000951045.1 Mandrillus leucophaeus | reverse complement strand
ATTTAATAATAATATTAATAACAAAAATAATGTTAAATACTGTAATATCTTAACTGCCAGTCTAAGACTGATTCAAAATGAGATGCTGAAGATTCTTCCCCTGACTGTAATGGAGAAGATAGTATCAGATTAAAGTGCCTACTGATAACAACAAGAAATGCTGGGTACATGAAACAAAACAGCTGTGTAGAAGAATCAGAAAGTCACCACGACAGATAGGATGTGAGGAATTAAGCTCCTGGAACAGAGGAAAACATTGGAATATAAGTCCTATAGTTCTGATTGCAGGGTTATAGTGGATAGCCATGGAGTGTAATTTACAACAGATTCACGGGCCACAGAGATAAAATGTTGTTTTCAGAGCTACTAAATAAGTGGCGAATTAGGGGTTAATATTAAGGAAAGTGGAACTGCAAAGAATGAAGCACAATATCCTGTGTGCAATCTATTATGAAGAAAATAGCTGATTGATGAGTTTCAAATGCATGGAGTAAGAGGTGGAAGTTTCCAAGCATAAAGCAGTTCCTAGAAGACTGAAAGCCCAAGCAGGGACTTTGGCAGTTTAAAAGTTATAGTACAGGCAAAAATTCGACATCAGCATTCAACCAAGAGAAGAGACTTAGTAAATAATCACTGTACTTAGTGGAGATGCATGAAGGTCAACCTCTAGGAGAAAGAAGGAAAAAAGAAATAGGTATTGTATCACAAGGACTGGAAATTAAGTCTTGAATCAGTAGAATGTCTGGTGGGGTCAAGGAAATTTACATATACTATTACTCTTTCAGAAAAATAATAAATTTTCTCTGAGCAAGTTTCATATAATTCAGACACTGGCAATTGTCTGGCCATCAATCTCAAAATTACAGGTTCACCAGGACATAGGAACAAATGAGAGAAAATCAGAGAAAAAAATATATAAGTAACGCAGACCAAAAATCATTCCTCGAAATGGAAACATCAGCTACAAACTTCAAAATAATTGCTGCTGACAAGACTAGTAGGTGCTAAAATTACTGAACAAAAAGTATTATGGAAAAGAGGATACTTATATTCTTTCAAAATATCCTTTTACACCTCAAATTATCAAACACTAATAACAAAGAGACAATATAACTTCATGGTGGAGAAACTCGACAAGCACCACTTTATCAATGTACTCAAAGTTAGTATTACCAGAAATAAGATATTATGATGACGTCATACAATGCCTGACATGATTCACTGAGAAAGGCACAACAGGGCTTCTGTGGTACTCTTGCCCCTCAAAAAAGAAAAAAAAAAAAAAAATCAATCTCATTATGAGAAAACATCACACAAAACCAATTAACGGGGAAAATGGCTGATGGCTGGCCAATGCTCTTCAAAAGTGCCAAAGTCTTGAAACAGCAGGAAAAACCAGTAGGTTAATTAGTAGTATTTTTTTCAATGTAACCTTTCTTCTTCTCATTTTTTTTTGAATCAGGGTCTTGCTCCTTCGTATAGACTCAAGTGCAGTGATGGCTCAAGCAGTCTTTCCCTCCCAGGCCAAAGTGACCCTTCCACCTCAGCCTCCTGAGTAGCTAGGACTGCAGGCTTGTGCTGCCATGTAGGGCTAACATTTTATTTTTTGTTAGTGGCGTTCTCACTATGTTGCCCGGCCTGACCTTCCTTCTTTCAGTAACCTTATATGGTTATGGGAGATGTTAACATTAAAAGAAACTGAATAAAGAAGAATACTTTCTTTATACTTTTTGCAACTTTTCTAAAGTTCCAAACTATTTCAAAAATAAAAATTTTAAAATTTAAAATAAAAAGTTTAAAACTGTTGTGAGAACATATTAATAAAGTAAAAAACTTTCTTGAATAGCATCTTTTTATGTATATAAGATTATTTTAGTCTAATGTATGCACAGTGACGTAACATATGTGTATTAAAGATAAAATAAATTCAGTACCGTATATCTACAATAAAATTAGTTTTCTGAGGGCAAAGTTTTTGTCAGGCTGGGTGTGATGTTTCATGCCTACAGTCCCGGCACTTTGGAAGGCTGAAGTGGGAGGACTGCTTGAGCCTGGGAGGTGGAGGCTATGGAGAGCCTATATCACTCC
>NW_012103277.1:838870-840882 GCF_000951045.1 Mandrillus leucophaeus | reverse complement strand
GCCATATCATTTATAATAGCCACATCTTTCTATATTGTTTGACTCTAATATTATTTATTTAATAAGGAAACTGAAATCTTATGAAAAACTGAAATATTATGAGACCAATCCTGATAAATTATTGGAAGCTATCTTTCTGTGGAGTCTGTTCACCTGTAACACATTTCCACCATAAAAATTAGTTCACAAGCAACTAATACGTAGAATGATATCAGTATAATGTAATTATGAACTTCAGCAGAGGAAGGCAAATTTATTCATCAGGTTAGCTGCTGCATTGGCATCAGTAAACATTTTAGTTCAATTTTGAGAAAAATAAGAGCAATCATCTGTACTAGGATTTTGTCCCCAGAAAGGTACACTGTGAGTCTGGAGTGGTTATCTCTTCCTTGTAGGTTGCCTTGAATCCCACGGAGAAGACCTGGGTGGTAGTGGGTGCAGATAGCAACAGAGATTTAATGCAGTTTTTTGTTTATATTATTACTGTTCATTAAATCCTCTGGTTTAAAAATTGCATAGATTTTGCATGGATGCCTCTATTTTCCCATTAATTTGACTTATTATTTCTTATTATTTGTACTTATTAACCTCAGTATCTGATTTTATAAAGCACAAGCTTTTTCAAGAATGCATAATATTATTTTCAAAGAGAAACCCCTCATGTACCATATTCTATTAAATATTGTAAGTGTGTCAAATAGCAAGCGAACACAAACTCTTTCCCAATGTAAAATATTAGTTTTACAGATTTGAAACTCTTAGCCTCTATTTAGTAATTGAGTCTGAACTATTCTGAATTAAATGATGTCTTTTCATTTACAAGGTGGTATTCCTTTCCATCCTAATAAACAGAGATTCAAATCTATTAGTAGTGAAACATCCAGTTTATTATGATTACTTACAGCATTTTTCCCTTTCTCTGATTATTGCTTTTTAGAGGTTTCTGTCTTAGTACTTAATACTTCAGTAATACTAAAACAACTCTATCTTGTCGGAGAGCATTTGTATCCAGGGTCTCAGAGAAAGTCTAGGATCCTTTGCCCTCTTCTTACTTTCTTCTCCATCAGCAAACATTATTTTAGGATAGAAAAAATAAAATATCCATTTAAATAGTGAATAGATCTTTCAACCTCAGTATATCCACATTGAAACTCATAGCCTTTGTCCCCAAACATGATTCTTTTCCATGTATTTATTTGATCATTAGCAATTAACTCATCCAACAAATACCTGTGGAGTCTTTGTCATGTTGTCAATATTGCACTGGGTGCTGTTGAGAAACAGTTTGCTAAGCATTGTTTCCTATGCCTTCACAAATTTGCAGTCTGTTAGAAGATGCCTCCTTTGAGGAATTTGACATTTGAGGTGAGACTTGAAGGATGAGTAAATATTAACTAGGTGAAGGAAGGAGCAGAAGAAAATTAACTCCTGGCATCCTGCCAAGCAGGAGCTGAGGCAGAACCAATTACAGTATGCCAGAAGAAATGAAAGGTGGATAGTGTCCCTGGAGCACCAGGTGTAAGGGAAAGAGTGCCACTGGGCAATCATGGAGACATGAACAGAGATGCCCAGAGCCTTAGTAGGGATTAGTAGGCCATATCAGTGAAGTTTAATTTCATAATTAACTGTCATTGAAAGCTTGTGAAGAGTCAATTATTATGTAATTTTTTTCACATTGTGTTTTGAATCCATATATGTGCCAGCATTCTGAGATACAATTATTATCACCATGTAGAGAGCCAGAAACCAAGGGGGGTTAGGTATTTTAGACTGATTTTAGACTGCATATATTCTAAGTAAGAAAACTCAATTTAAAATATAGGGAATACAAATCAGAATTTTTTTTTTTTTTGATAATGAGTCAAGCTCTGTCGCTCAGGTTGGGGTGCAGTGGCATGACCTCGGCTCCCTGCAACTTCTGCCTCTGGGGTCCAAGCAATTCTCCTGCCTCAGTCTCCTGAGTAGCTGGGATTACAGGGCATGCCACCACGCCTGGCTAATTTTTTAAATTT
>NW_012103277.1:836431-838631 GCF_000951045.1 Mandrillus leucophaeus | reverse complement strand
TCTTCATTGTCTTGGCAATGGAAACCCATGATAGTATTTTAGGCAGAGGAGTAGGAGTAATCCTCATATCCTGTTCCCCTCTGTCAGTTCACCAGCACCTATATACTTAACAGCAGCATCTCCTCCTTACTCAGAATCTTAATGGTTTTAACTACAAAACATAGCTCTAATTCACCATCTTGAGCTAAATCCATGGAAACTATAGTTAGCTTTGTGTTTGACCTATTATGTGTTTCTAATGCCCTCCATTACAAACAATATATCCAATATTATTGTCCTAGTCTAAACTCTTCTTCACCAGCAGTGTGAATCATCTCCTTTAGTAGCAAGGCTGATTATGTCAAATCATACTTAAACACCATAAGCTCCTTTACATTGCACGTAGGGTGAAATCTTCATCCTTCACTCTCTTAGAAGATCTGTAGAATTCATTCATTGACTCTGACTTCAGCCCAATTTTCTGCCAATCTGTCTTTCACTTATTAAGTCCCAGAGACATCAGGGTTTTCTCCATTTCTCAAACATCGAGCATGTTCCCGATGTATCGTCATAGACCAGGTTCTGTGTTTAGTAAAATGCTACCTCTCCGTGCCCACCACATTTTCCTACTGGCACTCATTCATCTATCAGGTCTCAACACACAATTATTTCCCCAAGGACATATTGTGTTATATTCTGGGCTAGTTTAAGATTTACTTTTTCTTACAAATTTCTGTTTTGTTTTGTCTATTTTATCCTCAAAAACTAATTACTTAAACACAATTGTTACTAAATGATTTTTGTATAATTAATTTTCCAATGACTGGTTTCCTTTCCATTTGTTTCTTGGCAAGTTTCCATGAGAACAGGGGTTACATATCAGTTTTGATAACTATTTTATCAGCATTGTATAGCACTCTTGGACACCAAGATACATGTTTGCAAACTAGATATGGTTATTAATTCTATTCTGTATTTGGCAATAATTGGAGATTGAGCTTCAAATGTGAATTCTGTAAATTCAGCGCAACGCTTGCCTCACTGTGCTAGAAAGCTATGCATGCTATTTAAAAGTGAAAACAGTTTAAATGTCAGAATAAAACTACCAAGTTTTCACATATGAACTCTCTGCCCCACTTGTATTTGCAGTTAAATGTTGAAAACCGGTTACAAAGTATGAAAATCATATTAGTATAGCTGGGTGGAGTGAATAGAGAAAGCCCTTCCTACTAGCAATTGCTATGTTTGTTATTAAGGATTATTTGTTTTAAATCTTCCAAATGTAATTAAAATTGTATTGTATAACAGAAGGCCCATGATCCAAAGGAAAATAAAATGGTGATATGGACTATTTACAGATGATCTTACAATGTAGTAAGAAATACCATATAAATTAAGAGCAATAAATATCTAGTTTTCCAAAAGTTGAAGGAAAAGGTTTAAAGAGCTAATGTTTTCTTAGGTCTGAAAAATATGTGTGCATGAGAAACAGGAAGTTTTGCTCCTGAAATTATTATTCCTCCCCTCATTTATTGCCTGTTGCTAAAATGGCACCAGGTCAAAATAATGAGATACTTTGCTGATAGTATCGCTATAAATACATAGATTTATTGATGGAATTATGACACTGCAGAAGCTTTTCAATTAGTATTAGAGTCATTAACTAGGCAGGGAATATATGGATAGTGGCACTTTTTTCAATTATACTTATAAAGATGTATTACTGCACATAATAAGAAGTAATAGAAACACTTGCATATAACAGTGTTTAAATGAAATACCAATAAAATGCTGCTTTTTTTCCTCTCAAACAATGTAGTTGATAGCATTTTGCTACTCCCACAACTTTAAATCTTGAGGATTGGATCTGTTCCCTGAGTGATCTTGGCTTCCTGCAAGTCATTGAGTTTAGTGGTATTAACGAAGTCATGTAAAATTATTTGTGCCAGCTTTTCATAGCTTGCTATTTCATATCATTCAAATATCTGCTCAAATATCAGTTCATCAAAGAAACTTTCTCTTACTAGCCTCCCGAAAATTTCCACAACTTTATGAATACTACTTACTGTTCCCCTGTTTGAACTCTTAGGGGTACAAGTATCCAGGTTTGTGGAATTTAGCAATTCTTACCCTTTGGCACATGGTGAGGTAAGCGTTGCACAGAATTGAAATTACTTGCTTACATTATAGCATGCTAACAATAATGGGGTGACTTAATAGC
>NW_012103277.1:833920-836381 GCF_000951045.1 Mandrillus leucophaeus | reverse complement strand
ACTAGCAATTGCTATGTTTGTTATTAAGGATTATTTGTTTTAAATCTTCCAAATGTAATTAAAATTGTATTGTATAACAGAAGGCCCATGATCCAAAGGAAAATAAAATGGTGATATGGACTATTTACAGATGATCTTACAATGTAGTAAGAAATACCATATAAATTAAGAGCAATAAATATCTAGTTTTCCAAAAGTTGAAGGAAAAGGTTTAAAGAGCTAATGTTTTCTTAGGTCTGAAAAATATGTGTGCATGAGAAACAGGAAGTTTTGCTCCTGAAATTATTATTCCTCCCCTCATTTATTGCCTGTTGCTAAAATGGCATCAGGTCAAAATAATGAGATACTTTGCTGATAGTATCGCTATAAATACATAGATTTATTGATGGAATTATGACACTGCAGAAGCTTTTCAATTAGTATTAGAGTCATTAACTAGGCAGGGAATATATGGATAGTGGCACTTTTTTCAATTATACTTATAAAGATGTATTACTGCTCATAATAAGAAGTAATAGAAACACTTGCATATAACAGTGTTTAAATGAAATACCAATAAACTGCTGCTTTTTTCCCTCTCAAACAATGTAGCTGATAGCATTTTGCTACTCCCACAACTTTAAATCTTGAGGATTGGATCTGTTCCCTGAGTGATCTTGGCTTCCTGCAAGTCATTGAGTTTAGTGGTATTAACGAAGTCATGTAAAATTATTTGTGCCAGCTTTTCATAGCTTGCTATTTCATATCATTCAAATATCTGCTCAAATATCAGTTCATCAAAGAAACTTTCTCTTACTAGCCTCCCGAAAATTTCCACAACTTTATGAATACTACTTACTGTTCCCCTGTTTGAACTCTTAGGGGTACAAGTATCCAGGTTTGTGGAATTTAGCAATTCTTACCCTTTGGCACATGGTGAGGTAAGCGTTGCACAGAATTGAAATTACTTGCTTACATTATAGCATGCTAACAATAATGGGGTGACTTAATAGCTCACATATACTGCTTATTAACAACTGATAATCAAAGAAATCTCAGTAAAATTAGCAGTTTTTTTTCCCATAGACAAAGAATATAATAATAGTGGTAATAATAAAGAGATAAAAAGAGACACAGTAAAACTAAAAACTAAAACCAAATGTCCCCAGACCTTGGCAAATAAAACTGTAAATATAGGCAGATTGTAAAGATCCAAAAATTAGGCTATGCTGGGCTACCACGACTCATAGACTCGTACATAGTCGTTCAACATAATAGAAGAGTAGATTATCTAACATTCCAGGGTAATTGGTGAGGGGATGAGGGCATATTTTCCATAGTCATTCAGGGCCCCATGCTGAGGACCAATGTGCTATCTTCAATGTAAGACTAGTCCAGACCACCAGATGATTATTCTGTTGCCAGAATCAACCAGAGAAGGAAAAGGACAGGCCTGGAAGAAGCATACATTATTTTTGTTCTCATTCTGTTGACCTGAATTCAGTCATATTACCACAACTAACTATAAAGAATTATAACAAATTTGGCTCAGTTGTCTTCCCAGGGAGAAGAAACAGAGATTTTTATGGTCAATGAGCAGATTCTGCCGCAGTAGCATAGATTGTTGGTATGTTGGTGATAGCTTGTACAAAATCTTCTGTAACTCAGAACATGTTCTGCAAAACTCCATATTCTATAAAATTAGTAGGATGACTACTTGTCCCAGGTTGTTTGAGGTTCTACTAAACACGTTGTCCCCAGAAACTATCCAGTTATTATCCCCTTTCTCTTTCAAAAATGCCCATGTTAATTTTGTGAATTATATGGCAACCCTACTTATGAGAAAATAATGGGATTAGCACAGACCACTCAAAACCTCAGCCCTAATAAACAAGAACAGTCATTAAAAAAAAAAAAAAAAAAAAAGACAGCACAGTTACACTTCCACTAACATTAGTAACCAGCATTATAATCAGTCTATCCATTGAAGACTTAGTCCTTGGGTCTCATGTTTCTCTTTTAGTTAATATTCGGCTTCACGTAATCTGTCATACACTCTTTCTGTGTGGTTATTCAATATTTCAAACCTACAATTAAAAATTTACCCTGAAGCTATGATTATCAAAATACTTCAGCTATACTTACTGCCATCTATACTAAGGATTTATTAAATAGTATAATGGACATTTGTAAATACTTTTCACTTCTAGGATGACTGATAATTAACATGTGAATCAGTAAAAATATTGAGAAGTCACTTCCATGATTATGCAAAGTAGAGAAAACAAAGGATCCCATGTAAATAGGTCCTCATGCCTGTAATTCTTATGGGTTATGAGCAACCTCACACTGATTAGAAGGTTCATCAAATTTTTCTGCTACAGTATTGTTACATGTGACTCATGTGAACCTTCAAGATTTGGGGAAGACACAGCACTTGAAATTCATTGAGCCTCTAGAATCGTTTTATAATTTTTTTTTT